>NW_025956054.1:0-39556 GCF_023159225.1 Perognathus longimembris pacificus | reverse complement strand
TTAGGAACGACATGAACATGCTGCATAGGTAGCTGTTTATCAGTAAATATCTCCATTGAGATTAAGAAAATCAGTAGCTTAATAAATTAAGTACTTCCTGGTATGGTTACTGTACTGGTAACTCCCAAAAGAATCTGGATTGTGGTGAGGGAACAGAGAAAAAAGCTCATTTAGGACCTGCACTTACGAAGGGGTAGGCAGCTGTATGTCAGGGAGTAAACCTTCTAAGAATAAAAACAGCTGGAGCTTGTTAAGGTAATTACACAGGGGAAAGGATAATGGACTGGGAACTCCTCAGAAGAATCTGATTTGTGGTGAGGGGAGAGAGATAAAAGCTCATTTAAGAACGACATCTACATGCTGCGTAGGTAGCTGTTTATCAGTAAATATCTCCACTGAGATTAAGAAAAGCAGTAGCTTAACAAATTAAGTACTTCCTGGTATGGTTACTGTACTGGTAACTCCCCAATGAATCTGAATTGTGGTAAAGGAAGAGAGAAAAAAGCTCATTTAGGACCTGCTTTTACGAAGGGGTAGGCAGCTGTATATCAGGGAGTAAACCTTCTGAGAATAAAAAACAGCTGGAACTTGTTAAGGTAATTACACAGGGGAAAGGATAATGTACTGGGAACTCCTCAGAAGAATCTGATTTGTGGTGAGGGGAGAGAGATAAAAGCTCATTTAGGAACGACATGAATATGCTGTGTAGGTAGCTGTATATCACTAAATATCTCCACTGAGATTAAGAAAAGCAATAGCTTAATAAATTAAGTACTTCCTGGTATGGTTACTGTACTGGTAACTCCCCAAAAGAATCTGGATTGTGGTGAGGGAACAGAGAAAAAAGATCATGTAGTACCTGCACTTACGAAGGGGGAAGGCAGCTGTATGTCAGGGAGTAAACATTCTGAGAATAAAAACAGCTGGAGCTTGTTAAGGTAATTACACAGGGGAAAGGATAATGTACTGGGAACTCCTCAGAAGAATCTGACTTGTGGTGAGGGGAGAGAGATAAAAGCTCATTTAGGAACGACATGAACATGCTGCATACGTAGCTGTTTATCAGTAAATATCTCCACTGAGATTAAGAAAAGCAGTAGCTTAATAAATTAAGTACTTCCTGGTATGGATACTGTACTGGTACCTCCCCAAAGAATCTGGATTGTGGTGAGGGAACAGAGAAAAAAGCTCATTTAGGAACGACATGAACATGCTGCGTAGGTAGCTGTTTATCAGTAAATATCTCCACTGAGATTAAGAAAAGCAGTAGCATAATCAATTAAGTGCTTCCTGGTATGGTTACTGTACTGGTAACTCCCCAAAAGAATCTGGATTGTGGTGAGGGAACAGAGAAAAAAGCTCATTTAGGACCTGCACTTACGAAGGGGGTAGGCAGCTGTATATCAGGGAGTAAACCTTCTGAGAATAAAAACAGCTGGAGCTTGTTAAGGTAATTACACAGGGGAAAGGATAATGTACTGGGAACTCCTCAGAAGAATCTCATTTGATTTATGGTGACGGGAGAGAGATAAAAGCTCATTTAGGAACGACATAAACATGCTGCGTAGGTAGCTGTTTATCAGTAAATATCTCCACTGAGATTAAGAAAAGCAGTAGCTTAATAAATTAAGTACTTCCTGGTATGGTTACTGTACTGGTAACTCCCAAAAGAATCTGGATTGTGGTGAGGGAACAGAGAAAAATGCTCATTTAGGACCTGCACTTACGAAGGGGGGTAGCCAGCTGTATATCAGGGAGTAAACCTTCTGAGAATAAAAACAGCTGGAGCTTGTTAAGGTAATTACACAGGTGAAAGAATAATGTACTGGGAACTTCTCAGAAGAATCTGATTTGTGGTGAGGGGAGAGAGATAAAAGCTCATTTAGGAACGACATGAACATGCTGCGTAGGTAGCTGTTTATCAGTAAATATCTCCACTGAGATTAAGAAAAGCAGCAGCTTAATAAATTAAGTACTTCCTGGTATGGTTACTGTACCGGTAACTCCCCAAAAGAATCTAGACTGTGGCGAGGGAACAGAGAAAAAAGCTCATTTAGGAACTGCACTTACGAGGGGGTAGGCAGCTGTATATCAGGGAGTAAACCTTCTGAGAATAAAAACAGCTGGAGCTTGTTAAGGTAATTACACAGGGGAAAGGATAATGTACTGGGAACTCCTCAAAAGAATCTGATTTGTGGTGAGGGGAGAGAGATAAAAGCTCATTTAAGAACGACATGAACATGCTGCGTAGGTAGCTGTTTATCAGTAAATATCTCCACTGAGATTAAGAAAAGCAGTAGCTTAACAAATTAAGTACTGCCTGGTATGGTGACTGTACTGGTAACTCCCCAAAAGAATCTGGATTGTGGTGAGGGAAAAGAGAAAAAAGTTCATTTAGGAACGACATGAACATGCTGCGTAGGTAGCTGTATATCAGTAAATATCTCCACTGAGATTATGAAAAGCAGTAGCTTAATAAATTAAGTACTTCCTGGTATGGTTACTGTACTGGTAACTCCGCAAAAGAATCTGGATTGTGGTGAGGGAACAGAGAAAGAAGCTCATTTAGGACCTGCACTTACGAAGGGGGGTAGGCAGCTGTATATCAGGGAGTATCGATTCTGAGAATAAAAACAGCTGGAACTTGTAAAGGTAATTACACAGGGGAAAGGATAATGTACTGGGAACTCCTCAGAAGAATCTGACTTGTGGTGAGGGGAGAGAGATAAAAGCTCATTTAGGAACGACATGAACATGCTGCATACGTAGCTGTTCATCAGTAAATATCTCCACTGAGATTAAGAAAAGCAGTAGCTTAATAAATTAAGTACTTCCTGGTATGGATACTGTACTGGAACCTCCCCAAAAGAATCTGGATTGTGGTGAGGGAACAGAGAAAAAAGCTCATTTAGGAACGACATGAACATGCTGCGTAGGTAGCTGTACATCAGTAAATATCTCCACTGAGATTAAGAAAAGCAGTAGCTTAATAAATTAAGTACTTCCTGGTATGGTTACTGTACTGGTAACTCCCCAAAAGAATCTGGATTGTGGTGAGGGAACAGAGAAAAAAGCTCATTTAGGACCTGCGCTTACGAAGGGGGTAGGCAGCTGTATATCAGGGAGTAAACCTTCTGAGAATAAAAACAGCTGGAGCTTGTTAAGGTAATTACACAGGGGAAAAGATAATGTACTGGGAACTCCTCAGAAGAATCTGATTTGTGGTGAGGGGAGAGAGATAAAAGCTCATTTAGGAACGACATGAACATGCTGCGTAGGTAGCTGTTTATCAGTAAATATCTCCACTGAGATTAAGAAAAGCAGTAGCTTAATAAATTAAGTACTTCCTGGTATGGTTACTGTACCGGTAACTCCCCAAAAGAATCTAGACTGTGGCGAGGGAACAGAGAAAAAAGATCATTTAGGAACTGCACTTACGAAGGGGTAGGCAGCTGTATATCAGGAGTAAACCTTCTGAGAATAAAAATTGCTGGAGCATGTTAAGGTAATTACACAGGGGAAAAGATAATGTACTGGGAACTCCTCAGAAGAATCTGATTTGTGGTGAGGGGAGAGAGATAAAAGCTCATTTAGGAACGACATGAACATGCTTCGTAGGTAGCTGTTTATCAGTAAATATCTCCACTGAGATTAAGAAAAGCAGTAGCTTAATAAATTAAGTAGTTCCTGGTATGGTTACTGTACTGGTAACTCCCCAAAAGAATCTGGATTGTGGTGAGGGAACAGAGAAAGAAGCTCATTTAGGACCTGCACTTACGAAGGGGGTAGGCAGCTGTATATCAGGGAGTAAACCTTCTGAGAATAAAGATTGCTGGAGCATGTTAAGGTAATTACACAGGGGAAAAGATAATGTACTGGGAACTCCTCAGAAGAATCTGATTTGTGGTGGAGGGGAGAGAGATAAAAGCTCATTTGCGAACGACATGAACATGCTGCGTATGTAGCTGTTTATCAGTAAATATCTCCACTGAGATTAAGAAAAGCAGTAGCTTAATAAATTAAGTACTTCCTGGTATGGTTACTGTACTGGTAACTCCCCAAAAGAATCTGGATTGTGGTGAGGGAACAGAGAAAAAAGCTCATTTAGGACCTGCAATTACGAAGGGGGTAGGCAGCTGTATATCAGGGAGTATCGCTTCTGAGAATAAAAACAGCTGGAGCTTGTTAAGGTAATTACACAGGGGAAAGGATAATGTACTGGGAACTCCTCAGAAGAATCTGATTTGTCTTGAGGGGAGAGAGATAAAAGATCATTTAGGAACGACATGAACATGCTGTATAGGTAGCTGTTTATCAGTAAATATCTCCATTGAGATTAAGAAAATCAGTAGCTTAATAAATTAAGTACTTCCTGGTATGGTTACTGTACTGGTAACTCCCCAAAAGAATCTGGATTGTGGTGAGGGAACAGAGAAAAAAGCTCATTTATGACCTGCACTTACGAAGGGGGGTAGGCAGCTGTATGTCAGGGAGTAAACCTTCTAAGAATAAAAACAGCTGGAGCTTGTTAAGGTAATTACACAGGGGAAAGGATAATGTACTGGGAACTCCTCAGAAGAATCTGATTCGTGGTGAGGGGAGAGAGATAAAAGCTCATTTAGGAACGACATCAACATGCTGCGTAGGTAGCTGTTTATCAGTAAATATCTCCACTGAGATTAAGAAAAGCAGTAGCTTAACAAATTAAGTACTGCCTGGTATGGTGACTGTACTGGTAACTCCCCAAAAGAATCTGGATTGTGGTGAGGGAACAGAGAAAAAAGTTCATTTAGGAACGACATGAACATGCTGCGTAGGTAGCTGTATATCAGTAAATATCTCCACTGAGATTATGAAAAGCAGTAGCTTAATAAATTAAGTACTTCCTGGTATGGTTACTGTACTGGTAACTCCGCAAAAGAATCTGGATTGTGGTGAGGGAACAGAGAAAGAAGCTCATTATGACCTGCACTTACGACGGGGGTAGGCAGCTGTATATCAGGGAGTATCGATTCTGAGAATAAAAACAGCTGGAACTTGTAAAGGTAATTACACAGGGGAAAGGATAATGTACTGGGAACTCCTCAGAAGAATCTGACTTGTGGTGAGGGGAGAGAGATAAAAGCTCATTTAGGAACGACATGAACATGCTGCATACGTAGCTGTTCATCAGTAAATATCTCCATTGAGATTAAGAAAAGCAGTAGCTTAATAAATTAAGTACTTCCTGGTATGGATACTGTACTGGAACCTCCCCAAAAGAATCTGGATTGTGGTGAGGGAACAGAGAAAAAAGCTCATTTAGGAACGACATGAACATGCTGCGTAGGTAGCTGTACATCAGTGAATATCTCCACTGAGATTAAGAAAAGCAGTAGCTTAATAAATTAAGTACTTCCTGGTATGGTTACTGTACTGGTATCTCCCCAAAAGAATCTGGATTGTGGTGAGGGAACAGAGAAAAATGCTCATTTAGGACCTGCGCTTACGAAGGGGGTAGGCAGCTGTATATCAGGGAGTAAACCTTCTGAGAATAAAAACAGCTGGAGCTTGTTAAGGTAATTAAACAGGGGAAAGGATAATGTACTGGGAACTCCTCAGAAGAATCTGATTTGTGGTGAGGGGAGAGAGATAAAAGCTCATTTAAGAACGACATGAACATGCTGCGTAGGTAGCTGTTTATCAGTAAATATCTCCACTAAGATTAAGAAAAGCAGTAGCTTAATAAATTAAGTACATCCTGGTATGGTTACTGTACTGGGTAACTCCCCAAAAGAATCTGGATTGTGGTGAGGGAACAGAGAAAAATGCTCATTTAGGACCTGCGCTTACGAAGGGGGTAGGCAGCTGTATATCAGGGAGTAAACCTTCTGAGAATAAAAACAGCTGGAGCTTGTTAAGGTAATTAAACAGGGGAAAAGGATAATGTACTGGGAACTCCTCAGAAGAATCTGATTTGTGGTGAGGGGAGAGAGATAAAAGCTCATTTAGGAACGACATGAACATGCTGCGTAGGTAGCTGTTTATCAGTAAATATCTCCACTGAGATTAAGAAAAGCAGTAGCTTAATAAATTAAGTACTTCCTGGTATGGTTACTGTACCGGTAACTCCCCAAAAGAATCTAGACTGTGGCGAGGGAACAGAGAAAAAAGATCATTTAGGAACTGCACTTACGAAGGGGTAGGCAGCTGTATATCAGGGAGTAAACCTTCTGAGAATAAAAATTGCTGGAGCATGTTAAGGTAATTACACAGGGGAAAAGATAATGTACTGGGAACTCCTCAGAAGAATCTGATTTGTGGTGAGGGGAGAGAGATAAAAGCTCATTTAGGAACGACATGAACATGCTTCGTAGGTAGCTGTTTATCAGTAAATATCTCCACTGAGATTAAGAAAAGCAGTAGCTTAATAAATTAAGTAGTTCCTGGTATGGTTACTGTACTGGTAACTCCCCAAAAGAATCTGGATTGTGGTGAGGGAACAGAGAAAGAAGCTCATTTAGGACCTGCACTTACGAAGGGGGTAGGCAGCTGTATATCAGGGAGTAAACCTTCTGAGAATAAAGATTGCTGGAGCATGTTAAGGTAATTACACAGGGAAAAGATAATGTACTGGGAACTCCTCAGAAGAATCTGATTTGTGGTGAGGGGAGAGAGATAAAAGCTCATTTGCGAACGACATGAACATGCTGCGTATTGTAGCTGTTTATCAGTAAATATCTCCACTGAGATTAAGAAAAGCAGTAGCTTAATAAATTAAGTACTTCCTGGTATGGTTACTGTACTGGTAACTCCCCAAAAGAATCTGGATTGTGGTGAGGGAACAGAGAAAAAAGCTCATTTAGGACCTGCAATTACGAAGGGGGTAGGCAGCTGTATATCAGGGAGTATCGCTTCTGAGAATAAAAACAGCTGGAGCTTGTTAAGGTAATTACACAGGGGAAAGGATAATGTACTGGGAACTCCTCAGAAGAATCTGATTTGTCTTGAGGGGAGAGAGATAAAAGATCATTTAGGAACGACATGAACATGCTGTATAGGTAGCTGTTTATCAGTAAATATCTCCATTGAGATTAAGAAAATCAGTAGCTTAATAAATTAAGTACTTCCTGGTATGGTTACTGTACTGGTAACTCCCCAAAAGAATCTGGATTGTGGTGAGGGAACAGAGAAAAAAGCTCATTTATGACCTGCACTTACGAAGGGGGTAGGCAGCTGTATGTCAGGGAGTTAACCTTCTAAGAATAAAAACAGCTGGAGCTTGTTAAGGTAATTACACAGGGGAAAGGATAATGTACTGGGAACTCCTCAGAAGAATCTGATTCGTGGTGAGGGGAGAGAGATAAAAGCTCATTTAGGAACGACATCAACATGCTGCGTAGGTAGCTGTTTATCAGTAAATATCTCCACTGAGATTAAGAAAAGCAGTAGCTTAACAAATTAAGTACTGCCTGGTATGGTGACTGTACTGGTAACTCCCCAAAAGAATCTGGATTGTGGTGAGGGAACAGAGAAAAAAGTTCATTTAGGAACGACATGAACATGCTGCGTAGGTAGCTGTATATCAGTAAATATCTCCACTGAGATTATGAAAAGCAGTAGCTTAATAAATTAAGTACTTCCTGGTATGGTTACTGTACTGGTAACTCCGCAAAAGAATCTGGATTGTGGTGAGGGAACAGAGAAAGAAGCTCATTATGACCTGCACTTACGAAGGGGGTAGGCAGCTGTATATCAGGGAGTATCGATTCTGAGAATAAAAACAGCTGGAACTTGTAAAGGTAATTACACAGGGGAACGGATAATGTACTGGGAACTCCTCAGAAGAATCTGACTTGTGGTGAGGGGAGAGAGATAAAAGCTCATTTAGGAACGACATGAACATGCTGCATACGTAGCTGTTCATCAGTAAATATCTCCATTGAGATTAAGAAAAGCAGTAGCTTAATAAATTAAGTACTTCCTGGTATGGATACTGTACTGGAACCTCCCCAAAAGAATCTGGATTGTGGTGAGGGAACAGAGAAAAAAGCTCATTTAGGAACGACATGAACATGCAGCGTAGGTAGCTGTACATCAGTGAATATCTCCACTGAGATTAAGAAAAGCAGTAGCTTAATAAATTAAGTACTTCCTGGTATGGTTACTGTACTGGTATCTCCCCAAAAGAATCTGGATTGTGGTGAGGGAACAGAGAAAAATGCTCATTTAGGACCTGCGCTTACGAAGGGGGTAGGCAGCTGTATATCAGGGAGTAAACCTTCTGAGAATAAAAACAGCTGGAGCTTGTTAAGGTAATTACACAGGGGAAAGGATAATGTACTGGGAACTCCTCAGAAGAATCTGATTTGTGGTGAGGGGAGAGAGATAAAAGCTCATTTAAGAACGACATGAACATGCTGCGTAGGTAGCTGTTTATCAGTAAATATCTCCACTAAGATTAAGAAAAGCAGTAGCTTAATAAATTAAGTACATCCTGGTATGGTTACTGTACTGGTACTCCCCAAAAGAATCTGGATTGTGGTGAGGGAACAGAGAAAAATGCTCATTTAGGACCTGCGCTTACGAAGGGGGTAGGCAGCTGTATATCAGGGAGTAAACCTTCTGAGAATAAAAACAGCTGGAGCTTGTTAAGGTAATTAAACAGGGGAAAGGATAATGTACTGGGAACTCCTCAGAAGAATCTGATTTGTGGTGAGGGGAGAGAGATAAAAGCTCATTTAGGAACGACATGAACATGCTGCGTAGGTAGCTGTTTATCAGTAAATATCTCCACTGAGATTAAGAAAAGCAGTAGCTTAATAAATTAAGTACTTCCTGGTATGGTTACTGTACCGGTAACTCCCCAAAAGAATCTAGACTGTGGCGAGGGAACAGAGAAAAAAGATCATTTAGGACTGCACTTACGAAGGGGTAGGCAGCTGTATATCAGGGAGTAAACCTTCTGAGAATAAAAATTGCTGGAGCATGTTAAGGTAATTACACAGGGGAAAAGATAATGTACTGGGAACTCCTCAGAAGAATCTGATTTGTGGTGAGGGGAGAGAGATAAAAGCTCATTTAGGAACGACATGAACATGCTTCGTAGGTAGCTGTTTATCAGTAAATATCTCCACTGAGATTAAGAAAAGCAGTAGCTTAATAAATTAAGTAGTTCCTGGTATGGTTACTGTACTGGTAACTCCCCAAAAGAATCTGGATTGTGGTGAGGGAACAGAGAAAGAAGCTCATTTAGGACCTGCACTTACGAAGGGGGTAGGCAGCTGTATATCAGGGAGTAAACCTTCTGAGAATAAAGATTGCTGGAGCATGTTAAGGTAATTACACAGGGGAAAAGATAATGTACTGGGAACTCCTCAGAAGAATCTGATTTGTGGTGAGGGGAGAGAGATAAAAGCTCATTTGCGAACGACATGAACATGCTGCGTATGTAGCTGTTTATCAGTAAATATCTCCACTGAGATTAAGAAAAGCAGTAGCTTAATAAATTAAGTACTTCCTGGTATGGTTACTGTACTGGTAACTCCCCAAAAGAATCTGGATTGTGGTGAGGGAACAGAGAAAAAAGCTCATTTAGGACCTGCAATTACGAAGGGGGTAGGCAGCTGTATATCAGGGAGTATCGCTTCTGAGAATAAAAACAGCTGGAGCTTGTTAAGGTAATTACACAGGGGAAAGGATAATGTACTGGGAACTCCTCAGAAGAATCTGATTTGTCTTGAGGGGAGAGAGATAAAAGATCATTTAGGAACGACATGAACATGCTGTATAGGTAGCTGTTTATCAGTAAATATCTCCATTGAGATTAAGAAAATCAGTAGCTTAATAAATTAAGTACTTCCTGGTATGGTTACTGTACTGGTAACTCCCCAAAAGAATCTGGATTGTGGTGAGGGAACAGAGAAAAAAGCTCATTTATGACCTGCACTTACGAAGGGGGTAGGCAGCTGTATGTCAGGGAGTAAACCTTCTAAGAATAAAAACAGCTGGAGCTTGTTAAGGTAATTACACAGGGGAAAGGATAATGTACTGGGAACTCCTCAGAAGAATCTGATTCGTGGTGAGGGGAGAGAGATAAAAGCTCATTTAGGAACGACATCAACATGCTGCGTAGGTAGCTGTTTATCAGTAAATATCTCCACTGAGATTAAGAAAAGCAGTAGCTTAACAAATTAAGTACTGCCTGGTATGGTGACTGTACTGGTAACTCCCCAAAAGAATCTGGATTGTGGTGAGGGAACAGAGAAAAAAGTTCATTTAGGAACGACATGAACATGCTGCGTAGGTAGCTGTATATCAGTAAATATCTCCACTGAGATTATGAAAAGCAGTAGCTTAATAAATTAAGTACTTCCTGGTATGGTTACTGTACTGGTAACTCCGCAAAAGAATCTGGATTGTGGTGAGGGAACAGAGAAAGAAGCTCATTATGACCTGCACTTACGAAGGGGGTAGGCAGCTGTATATCAGGGAGTATCGATTCTGAGAATAAAAACAGCTGGAACTTGTAAAGGTAATTACACAGGGGAAAGGATAATGTACTGGGAACTCCTCAGAAGAATCTGACTTGTGGTGAGGGGAGAGAGATAAAAGCTCATTTAGGAACGACATGAACATGCTGCATACGTAGCTGTTCATCAGTAAATATCTCCATTGAGATTAAGAAAAGCAGTAGCTTAATAAATTAAGTACTTCCTGGTATGGATACTGTACTGGAACCTCCCCAAAAGAATCTGGATTGTGGTGAGGGAACAGAGAAAAAAGCTCATTTAGGAACGACATGAACATGCTGCGTAGGTAGCTGTACATCAGTGAATATCTCCACTGAGATTAAGAAAAGCAGTAGCTTAATAAATTAAGTACTTCCTGGTATGGTTACTGTACTGGTATCTCCCCAAAAGAATCTGGATTGTGGTGAGGGAACAGAGAAAAATGCTCATTTAGGACCTGCGCTTACGAAGGGGGTAGGCAGCTGTATATCAGGGAGTAAACCTTCTGAGAATAAAAACAGCTGGAGCTTGTTAAGGTAATTAAACAGGGGAAAGGATAATGTACTGGGAACTCCTCAGAAGAATCTGATTTGTGGTGAGGGGAGAGAGATAAAAGCTCATTTAGGAACGACATGAACATGCTGCGTAGGTAGCTGTTTATCAGTAAATATCTCCACTGAGATTAAGAAAAGCAGTAGCTTAATAAATTAAGTACTTCCTGGTATGGTTACTGTACCGGTAACTCCCCAAAAGAATCTAGACTGTGGCGAGGGAACAGAGAAAAAAGCTCATTTAGGAACTGCACTTACGAAGGGGTAGGCAGCTGTATATCAGGGAGTAAACCTTCTGAGAATAAAAACAGCTGGAGCTTGTTAAGGTAATTACACAGGGGAAAGGATAATGTACTGGGAACTCCTCAGAAGAATCTGATTTGTGGTGAGGGGAGAGAGATAAAAGCTCATTTAAGAACGACATGAACATGCTGCGTAGGTAGCTGTTTATCAGTAAATATCTCCACTAAGATTAAGAAAAGCAGTAGCTTAATAAATTAAGTACATCCTGGTATGGTTACTGTACTGGTAACTCCCCAAAAGAATCTGGATTGTGGTGAGGGAACAGAGAAAAAAGCTCATTTAGGACCTGCATTTACGAAGGGGGTAGGCAGCTGTATATCAGGGCGTAAACCTTCTGAGAATAAAAACAGCTGGAGCTTGTTAAGGTAATTACACAGGGGAAAGGATAATGTACTGGGAACTCCTAAGAAGAATCTGATTTGTGGTGAGGGGAGAGAGATAAAAGCTCATTTGGGAACGACATGAACATGCTGCGTAGGTCGCTGTTTATCAGTAAATATCTCCACTGAGATTAAGAAAAGCAGTAGCTTAATAAATTAAGTACTTCCTGGTATGGTTACTGTACTGGTAACTCCCCAAAAGAATCTGGATTGTGGTGAGGGAAGAGAGAAAAAAGCTCATTTAGGACCTGCACTTACGAAGGGGGTAGGCATCTGTATAAAAGAGAGTAAACGTTCTGAGAATAAAAACAGCTGCAGCTTGTTAAGGTAATTACACAGGGGAAAGGATAATGTACCGGGTACTCCTCAGAAGAATCTGATTTGTGGTGAGGGGAGAGAGATAAAAGCTCATTTAGGAACGACATGAACCTGCTGCGTAGGTAGCTGTTTATCAGTAAATATATCCACTGAGATTAAGAAAAGCAGTAGCTTAATAAATTAAGTAGTTCCTGGTATGGTTACTGTACTGGTAACTCCCCAAAAGAATCTGGATTGTGGTGAGGGAACAGAGAAAGAAGCTCGTTTAGGACCTGCACTTACGAAGGGGGTAGGCAGCTGTATATCAGGGAGTAAACCTTCTGAGAATAAAAACTGCTGGAGCATGTTAAGGTAATTACACAGGGGAAAGGATAATGTACTGGGAACTCCTCAGAAGAATCTGATTTGTGTTGAGGGGAGAGAGATAAAAGCTCATTTGGGAACGACATGAACATGCTGCGTATGTAGCTGTTTATCAGTAAATATCTCCACTGAGATTAAGAAAAGCAGTAGCTTAATAAATTAAGTACTTCCTGGTATGGTTACTGTACTGGTAACTCCCCAAAAGAATCTGGATTGTGGTGAGGGAACAGAGAAAAAAGCTCATTTAGGACCTGCAATTACGAAGGGGGTAGGCAGCTGTATATCAGGGAGTATCGCTTCTGAGAATAAAAACAGCTGGAGCTTGTTAAGGTAATTACACAGGGGAAAGGATAATGTACTGGGAACTCCTCAGAAGAATCTGACTTGTGGTGAGGGGAGAGAGATAAAAGCTCATTTAGGAACGACATGAACATGCTGCATACGTAGCTGTTCATCAGTAAATATCTCCACTGAGATTAAGAAAAGCAGTAGCTTAATAAATTAAGTACTTCCTGGTATGGATACTGTACTGGAACCTCCCCAAAAGAATCTGGATTGTGGTGAGGGAACAGAGAAAAAAGCTCATTTAGGAACGACATGAACATGCTGCGTAGGTAGCTGTACATCAGTGAATATCTCCACTGAGATTAAGAAAAGCAGTAACTTAATAAATTAAGTACTTCCTGGTATGGTTACTGTACTGGTAACTCCCCAAAAGAATCTGGATTGTGGTGAGGGAACAGAGAAAAAAGCTCATTTAGGACCTGCAATTACGAAGGGGGTAGGCAGCTGTATATCAGGGAGTATCGCTTCTGAGAATAAAAACAGCTGGAGCTTGTTAAGGTAATTACACAGGGGAAAGGATAATGTACTGGGAACTCCGCAGAAGAATCTGATTTGTCTTGAGGGGAGAGAGATAAAAGATCATTTAGGAACGACATGAACATGCTGCAAAGGTAACTGTTTATCAGTAAATATCTCCATTGAGATTAAGAAAATCAGTAGCTTAATAAATTACGTACTTCCTGGTATGGTTACTGTACTGGTAACTCCCCAAAAGAATCTGGATTGTGGTGAGGGAACAGAGAAAAAAGCTCATTTAGGACCTGCAATTACGAAGGGGGTAGGCAGCTGTCTATCAGGGAGTATTGCTTCTGAGAATAAAAACAGCTGGAGCTTGTTGAGGTAATTATACAGGGGAAAGGATAATGTACTGGGAACTCCTCAGAAGAATCTGATTTGTGGTGAGGGGAGAGAGATAAAAGCTCATTTAGGAACGACATGAACATGCTGCATACGTAGCTGTTTATCAATAAATATCTGCACTGAGATTAAGAAAAGCAGTAGCTTAATAAATTAAGTACTTCCTGGTATGGATACTGTACTGGTAACTACCCAAAAGAATCTGGATTGTGGTGAGGGAACAGAGAAAAAAGCTCATTTAGGAACGACATGAACATGCTGCGTAGGTAGCTGTTTATCACTAAATATCTCCACTGAGATTAAGAAAAGCAGTAGCTTAATAAATTAAGTACTTCCTGGTATGGTTACTGTACTGGTAACTCCCCAAAAGAATCTGGATTGTGGTGAGGGAACAGAGAAAAAAGATCATTTAGGACCTGCACTTACGAAGGGGGTAGGCAGCTGTATATCAGGGAGTAAACCTTCTGAGAATAAAAACAGCTGGAGCTTGTTAAGGTAATTACACAGGGGAAAGGATAAAGTACTGGAAACTCCTCAGAAGAATCTGATTTGTGGTGAGGGGAGAGAGATAAAAGCTCATTTAGGAATGACATGAACATGCTGCTTAGGTGGCTGTTTATCAGTAAATATCTCCACTGAGATTAAGAAAAGCAGTAGCTTAATAAATTAAGTACTTCCTGGTATGGCTACTGTACTGGTAACTCCCCAAAAGAATCTGAATTGTGGTGAGGGAACAGAGAAAAAAGCTCATTTAGGACCTGCACTTACGAAGGGGGTAGGCAGCTGCATATCAGGGAGTAAACCTTCTGAGAATAAAAACAGCTGGAGCTTGTTAAGGTAATTACACAGGGGAAAGGATAATGTACTGGGAACTCCTCAGAAGAATCTGATTTGTGGTGAGGGGAGAGAGATAAAAGCTCATTTAGGAACGACATGAACATGCTACGTAGGTAGCTGTTTATCAGTAAATATCTCTACTGAGATTAAGAAAAGCAGTAGCTTAATACATTAAGTACTTCCTGGTATGGTTACTGTACTGGTAAATTCCCAAAAGAACCTGGATTGTGGTGGGCAACAGAGAAAAAAGCTCATTTGGGACCTGCACTTACGAAGGGTGTAGGCAGCTGTATATCAGGCAGTAAACCTTCTGAGAATAAAAACAGCTGGATCTTGTTAAGGTAATTACACAGGGGAAAGGATAATGTACTGGGAACTCCTCAGAAGAATCTGATTTGTGGTGACGGGAGAGAGATAAAAGCTCATTTAGGAACGACATGAACATGCTGCTTAGGTAGCTGTTTATCAGTAAATATCTCCACTGAGATTAAGAAAAGCAGTAGCTTAATAAATTAAGTACTTCCTGGTATGGTTACTGTACTGGTAATTCCCCAAAAGAATCTGGATTGTGGGGAGGGAACACAGAAAAAAGCTCATTTAGGACCTGCAATTACGAAGGGGGTAGGCAGCAGTATATCAGGGATTATCGCTTCTGAGAATAAAAACAGCTGGACCTTGTTAAGGTAATTACACAGGGGAAAGGATAATGTACTGGGAACTCCTCATAAGAATCTGATTTGTGGTGAGGGTAGAGACATAAAAGCTCATTTAGGAACGACATGAACATGCTGCATACGTAGCTGTTTATCAGTAAATATCTCCACTGAGATTAAGAAAAGCAGTAGCTTAATAAATTAATTACTTCATGGTATGGATACTGTACTGGTAACTCCCCAAAAGAATCTGGATTGTGGTGAGGGAACAGAGAAAAAAGCTCATTTAGGAACGACATGAACATGCTGCGTAGGTAGCTGTTTATCAGTAAATATCTCCACTGAGATTAAGAAAAGCAGTAGCTTAATAAATTAAGTAGTTCCTGGTATGGTTACTGTACTGGTAACTCCCCAAAAGAATCTGGATTGTGGTGAGGGAACAGAGAAAAAAGCTCATTTAGGACCTGCACTTACGAAGGGGGTAGGCCGCTGTATATCAGGGAGTAAACCTTCTGAGAATAAAAAAAGCTGGAGCTTGTTAAGGTAATTACACAGGGGAAAGGATAATGTACTGGGAACTCCTCAGAAGAATCTGATTTGATTGGTGGTGACGGGAGAGAGATAAAAGCTCATTAAGGAACGACATGAACATGCTGCGTAGGTAGCTGTTTATCAGTAAATATCTCCACTGAGATTAAGAAAAGCAGTAGCTTAATGAATTAAGTAATTCCTGGTATGGATACTGTACTGGTAACTCCCCAAAAGAATCTGGATTTTGGTGAGGGAACAAAGAAAAAAGCTCATTTAGGAACGACATGAACATGCTGCTTACGTAGCTGTTTATCAGTAAATATCTCCACTGAGATTAAGAAAAGCATTAGCTTAATAAATTAAGTACTTCCTGGTATGGTTACTGTACTGGTAACTGCCCAAAAGAATCTGGATTGTGGTGAGGGAACACAGAAAAAAGCTCATTTAGGACCTGCAATTACGAAGGGGGTAGGCAGCTGTATATCAGGGATTATCGCTTCTGAGAATAAAAACAGCTGGAGCTTGTTAAGGTAATTACACAGGGGAAAGGATAATGTACTGGGAACTCCGCAGAAGAATCTGATTTGTGGTGACGGGAGAGAGATAAAAGCTCATTTAGGAACGACATGAACATTCTGCGTAGGTAGCTGTTTATCAGTAAATATCTGCACTGAGATTAAGAAAAGAAGTAGCTTAATAAATTAAGTACTTCCTGGTATGGTTATTGTACTGGTAAATCCCCAAAAGAATCTGGATTGTGGTGAGGGAACAGAGAAAAAAGCTCATTTATGAGCTGCACTTACGAAGGGGGTAGGCAGCTGTATATCAGGGAGTATCGATTCTGAGAATAAAAACAGCTGGAGCTTGTTAAGGTAATTACACAGGGGAAAGGATAATGTACTGGGAACTCCTCAGAAGAATCTGATTTGTGGTGAGGGGAGGGAGATAAATGCTCATTTAGGAACGATATGAATATGCTGCGTACATAGTTGTTTATCAGTAAATATCTCCACTGAGATTAAGAAAAGCAGTAGCTTAATAAATTAAGTACTTCCTGGTATGGTGACTGTACTGGTAACTCCCCAAAAGAATCTGGATTGTGGTGAGGGAACAGAGAAAAAAGCTCATTGAGGACCTGCACTTTCGAAGGGGGTAGGCAGCTGTATATCAGGGAGTAAACCTTCTGAGAATAAAAACAGCTGGAGCTTGTTAAGGTAATTAGCCAGGGGAAAGGATAATGTACTGGGAACTCCTCAGAAGAATCTGATTTGTGGTGAGGGGAGAGATATAAAAGCTCATTTATGAACGACATGAACATGCTGCGTAGGTAGCTCTTTATCACTAAATATCTCCACTGAGATTAAGAAAAGCAGTAGCGTTATAAATTAAGTACTTCCTGGTATAGTTACTGTACTGGTAAATCCCCAAAAGAATCTGGATTGTGGTGAGGGAACAGAGAAAAAAGCTCATTTAGGACCTGCACTTACGAAGGGGGTAGGCAGCCGTATATCAGGGAGTAAACCTTCTGAGAATAAAAACAGCTGGAGCTTGTTAAGGTAATTACACAGGGGAAAGGATAATGTACTGGGAACTCCTCAGAAGAATCTGATTTGTGGTGAGGGGAGGGAGGTAAAAGCTCATTTAGGAACGATATGAATATGCTGCGTACATAGTTGTTCATCAGTAAATATCTCCACTGAGATTAAGAAAAGCAGTAGCTTAATAAATTAAGTACTTCCTGGTATGGTTACTCTACTGGTAACTCCCCAAAAGAATCTGGATTGTGGTGAGCGAACAGAGAAAAAAGCTCATTGAGGACCTGCACTTTCGAAGGGGGTAGGCAGCTGTATATCAGGAAGTAAACCTTCTGAGAAAAAAAACAGCTGGAGCTTGTTAAGGTAATTACCCAGGGGAAAGGATAATGTACTGGGAACTCCTCAGAAGAATCTGATTTGTGGTGAGGGGATAGAGATAAAAGCTCATTTAGGAACGACATGAACATGCTGCGTAGGTAGCTCTTTATCACTAAATATCTCCACTGAGATTAAGAAAAGCAGTAGCTTTATAAATTAAGTACTTCCTGGTATAGGTACTGTACTGGTAAATCCCCAAAAGAATCTGGATTGTGGTGAGGGAACAGAGAAAAAAGCTCATTTAGGACCTGCACTTATGAAGGGGGTAGGCAGCCGTATATCAGGGAGTAAACCTTCTGAGAATAAAAACAGCTGGAGCTTGTTAAGGTAATTACACAGGGGAAAGGATAATGTACTGGGAACTCCTCAGAAGAATCTGATTTGTGGTGAGGGGATAGAGATAAAAGCTCATTTAGGGAAGACATGAACATGCTGCGTAGATAGCTGTTTATCAGTAAATATCTCCACTGAGATTAAGAAAAGCAGTAGCTTAATAAATTAAGTACTTCCTGGTATGGTTACTGTACTGGTAACTCCCCAACAGAATCTGGATTGTTGTGAGGGAACAGAGAAAAAAGCTCATTTAGGACCTGCACTTACGAAGGGGGTAGGCAGCTGTATATCCGGGAGTAAACATTCTGAGAATAAAAACAGCTGGAGCTAGTTAAGGTAATTACACAGGGGAAAGGATAACGTACTGGGAATTCCTCAGAAGAATCTGATTTGTGGTGAGGGGAGAGAGATAAAAGCTCATTGAGGAACGACATGAACATGCTGCGTAGGTAGCTGTTTATTAGTAAATATCTTCACTGAGATTATGAAAAGCAGTAGCTTAATAAATTAAGTACTTCCTGGTATGGTTACTGTACTGGTAACTCCCCAAAAGAATCTGGATTGTGGTGAGGGAACAGAGAAAAAAGATCATTTAGGACCTGCACTTACGAAGGGGTTAGGCAGCTGTATATCAGGGAGTAAACATTCTGAGAATAAAAACAGCTGGAGCTTGTTAAGGTAGTTACACAGGGAAAGGATATTGTACTGGGAACTACTCACAAGAATCTGATTTGTGGTGAGGGGAGAGAGATAAAAGCTCATTTAAGTACGACATGAACATGCTGCATACGTAGCTGTTTATCAGTAAATATCTCCACAGAGATTAAGAAAAGCAGTAGCTTAATAAATTAAGTACTTCCTGGTATGGATATTGTACTGGTAAGTCCCCAAAAGAATCTGGATTGTGGTGAGGGAACACAGAAAAAAGCTCATTTAGGACCTGCACTTACGAAGGGGGTAGGCAGCTGTATATCAGGGAGTATCGATTCTGAGAATAAAAACAGCTGGAGCTTGTTAAGGTAATTACACAGGGGAAAGGATAATGTACTGGGAACTCCTCAGAAGAATCTGATTTGTGGTGAGGGGAGAGAGATAAAAGCTCATTTAGGAACGACATGAACATGCTGCGTAGGTAGCTGTTTATCAGTAAATATCTCCACTGAGATTAAGAAAAACAGTACCTTAATAAATTAAGTACTTCCTGGTATGGTTACTGTACTGGTAACTCCCCAAAAAATCTGGATTGTGGTGAGGGAACAGAGAAAAAAGGTCATTTAGGACCTGCACTTACGAAGGGGGTAGGCAGCTGTATATCAGGGAGTATCGATTCTGAGAATAAAAACAGCTTGAGCTTGTTAAGGTAATTACACAGGGGAAAGGATAATGTACTGGGAACTCCTCAGAAGAATCTGATTTGATTTGTGGTGACGGGAGAGAGATAAAAGCTCATTTAGGAACGACATGAACATGCTGCGTAGGTAGCTGTTTATCAGTAAATATCTCCACAGAGATTAAGAAAAGCAGTAGCTTAATAAATTAAGTACTTCCTGGTATGGATATTGTACTGGTAAGTCCCCAAAAGAATCTGGATTGTGGTGAGGGAACACAGAAAAAAGCTCATTTATGAATGACATGAACATGCTGCGTAGGTAGCTGTTTATCAGCAAATATCTGCACTGAGATTAAGAAAAGCAGTAGCTTAATAAATTAAGTACTTCCTGGTATGGTTACTGTACTGGTAACTCCCCAAAAGAATCTGGATTGTGGTGAGGGAACAGAGAAAAAAGCTCATTTAGGACCTGCACTTACGAAGGGGGTAGGCAGCTGTATATCATGGATTATCGCTTCTGAGTATAAAAACAGTTGGAGCTTGTTAAGGTAATTACACAGGGGAAAGGATAATGTACTGGGAACTCCTCAGAAGAATCTGATTTGTGGTGAGGGGAGGGAGATAAAAGCTCATTTAGGAACGATATGAATATGCTGCGTACATAGTAGTTTATCAGTAAATATCTCCACTGAGATTAAGAAAAGCAGTAGCTTAATAAATTAAGTACTTCCTGGTATGGTTACTGTACTGGTAACTCCCCAAAAGAATCTGGATTGTGGTGAGGGAACAGAGAAAAAAGCTCATTGAGGACCTGCACTTATGAAGGGGGTAAGCAGCCGTATATCAGGGAGTAAACCTTCTGAGAATAAAAACAGCTGGAGCTTGTTAAGGTAATTACCCAGGGGAAAGGATAATGTACTGGGAACTCCTCAGAAGAATCTGAGTTGTGGTGAGGGGAGAGAGATAAAAGCTCATTTAGGAACGACATGAAAATGCTGCATAGGTAGCTGTTTATCAGTATATATCTCCACTGAGATTAAGAAAAGCAGTAGCTTAATAAATTAAGTACTTCCTGGTATGGTTACTGTACTGGTAACTCCCCAAAAGAATCTGGATTGTGGTGAGGGAATACAGAAAAAAGCTCAGTTAGGACCTGCACTTACGAAGGGGGTAGGCAGCTGTATATCAGGGAGTAAACCTTCTGAGAATAAAAACAGCTGGATCATGTTAAGGTAATTACACAGGGGAAAGGATAATGTACTGGGAACTCCTCAGAAGAATCTGATATGTGGTGAGGGGAGAAAGATAAAAGCTCATTTAGGAACGACATGGACATGATGCGTAGGTAGCTGTTTATGAGGAAATATCTCCACTGAGATTAAGAAAAGCAGTAGCTTAATAAATTAAGTACTTCCTGGTATGGATACTGTACTGGTACCTCCCCAAAAGAATCTGGATTGTGGTGAGGGAACAGAGAAAAAAGCTCATTTAGGAACGACATGAAAAGCTGCATACGTAGCTGTTTATCAGTAAATATCTCTACTGAGATTAAGAAAAGCAGTAGCTTAATAAATTAAGTACTTCCTAGTATGGATACTGTACTGGTAACTCCCCAAAAGAATCTGGATTGTGGTGAGGGAACAGAGAAAATAGCTCATATATGAGCTGCACTTACGAAGGGCGTAGGCAGCTGTATATCAGGGAGTATCGATTCTGAAAATAAAAACAGCTGGAGCTTGTTAAGGTAATTACACAGGGGAAAGGATAATGTACTGGGAACTCCTCAGAAGAATCTGATTTGTGGTGAGGGGAGAGAGATAAAAGCTCATTTAGGAACGACATGAACATGATGCATACGTAGCTGTTTATCAGTAAATATCTCCACTGAGATTAAGAAAAGCAGTAGCTTAATAAATTAAGTACTTCCAGGTATGGATACTGTACTGGTACCTCCCCAAAAGAGTCTGGACTGTGGTGTGGGAACAGAGAAAAAAGCTCATTTAGGAACGACATGAACATGCTGCGTAGGTAGCTGTATATCAGTAAATATCTCCACTGAGATTAAGAAAAGCAGTAGCTTAATAAATTAAGTACTTCCTGGTATGGTTACTGTACTGGTAACTCCCCAACAGAATCTGGATTGTGGTGAGGTAACAGAGAAAAAAGCTCATTTAGGACCTGCACTTACGAAGGGGGTAGGCAGCTGTATATCAGGGAGTAAACCTTCTGAGAATAAAAACAGCTGGAGCTTGTTAAGGTAATTACACAGGGGAAAGGATAATGTACTGGGAACTCCTCAGAAGAATCTGATTTGTTTTGAGGGGAGAGAGATAAAAGCTCATTTAGGAGCGACATGAACGTGCTGCGTAGGTAGCTGTTTATCAGTAAATATCTCCATTGAGATTAAGAAAAGCAGTAGCTTAATAAATTAAGTACTTCCTGGTAAGGTTACTGTACTGGTAATTCCCCAAAAGAACCTGGATTGTGGTGAGGGAACAGAGAAAAAAGCTCATTTAGGACCTGCACTTACCAAGGGGGTAGGCAGCTGTATGTCAGGGAGTAAACCTTCTGAGAATAAAAACAGCTGGAGCTTGTTAAGGTAATTACACAGGGGAAAGGATAATGTACTGGGAACTCCTCAGAAGAATCTGATTTGTGGTGAGGGGAGAGAGATAAAAGCTCATATAGGAATGACATGTACATGCTGCGTAGGTAGCTGTTTATCAGTAAATAAATCCACTGAGATTATGAAAAGCAGTAGCTTAATAAATTACTTCCTGGTATGGTTACTGTACTGGTAATTCGCCAAAGAATCTGGATTGTGGTGAGGGAACAGAGAAAAAAGCTCATTTAGGACCTGCACTTCCGAAGGGGGTAGGCAGCTGTATATCAGGCAGTAAACCTTCTGAGAATAAAAACAGCTGGAGCTTGTTAAGGTAATTACACAGGGGAAAGGATAATGTACTGGGAACTCCTCAGAAGAATCTGATTTGTGGTGAGGGGAGAGAGATAAAAGGTCATTTAGGAACGACATGAACGTGCTGCGTAGGTAGCTGTTTATCAGTAAATATCTCCACTGAGATTAAGAAAAGCAGTAGCTTAATAAATTAAGTACTTCCTGGTATGGATACTGTACTGGTAAATCCCCAAAAGAATCTGGATTGTGGTGAGGGAACAGAGAAAAAAGCTCATTTAGGACCTGCACTTTCGAAGGGGGTAGGCAGCTGTATATCAGGGAGTAAACCTTCTGAGAATAAAAACAGCTGGAGCTCGTTAAGGTAATTAAACAGGGGAAAGGATAATGTACTGGGAACTCCTCAGAACCATCTGATTTGTGGTGAGGGGAGAGAGATAAAAGCACATTTAGGAACAACATGAACATGCTGCGTAGGTAGATGTTTAATAGTAAATATATCCACTGAGATTAAGAAAAGCAGTAGCTTAATAAATTAAGTACTTCCTGGTATGGTTACTGTACTGGTAACTCCCCAAAAGAATCTGGATTATGGTGAGGGAACAGAGAAAAAAGCTCATTTAGAAACGACATGAAAAGCTGCATACGTAGCTGTTTATCAGTAAATATCGCTACTGAGATTAAGAAAAGCAGTAACTTAATAAATTAAGTACTTCCTAGTATGGATACTGTACTGGTAACTCCCCAAAAGAATCTGGATTGTGGTGAGGGAACAGAGAAAAAAGCTCATTTAGGAAAGACATGAACATGCTGCGTAGGTAGCTGATTATCAGTAAATATCTCCACTGAGATTAAGAAAAGCAGTAGCTTAATAAATTAAGTACTTCCTCTTATGGTTACTGTACTGGTAACTCCCCAAAAGAATCTGGATTGTGGTGAGGGAACAGAGAAAAAAGCTCATTTAGGACCTGCACTTACAAAAGGGGTAGGCAGCTGTATATCAGGGAGTAAACCTTCTGAGAATAAAAACAGCTGGAGCTTGTTAAGGTAATTACACAGGGGAAAGGATAATGTACTGGGAACACCTCAGAAGAATCTGATTTGTAGTGAGGGGAGAGAGATAAAAGCTCATTTAGGAACGACATGAACATGCTGCGTAGGTAGCTGTTTATCAGTAAATATCTCCACTGAGATTAAGAAAAGCAGTAGCTTAATAAATTAAGTACTTCCTGGTATGGTTACTGTACTGGTAACTCCCCAAAAGAATCTGGATTGTGGTGAGGGAACAGAGAAAAAAGCTCATTTAGGACCTGCACTTACGAGGGGCGTAGGCAGCTGTATATCAGGGAGTAAACCTTCTGAGAATAAAAACAGCTGGAGCTTGTTAAGGTAATTACACAGGGGAAAGGATAATGTACTGGGAACTCCTCAGAAGAATCTGATTTGTGGTGAGGGGAGAGAGATAAAAGCTCATTTAGGAACGACATGAACATGCTGCGTAGGTAGCTATTTATCAGTAAATATCTCCACTGAGATTAAGAAAAGCAGTAGCTTAATAAATTAGGTCCTTCCTGGTATGGTTACTGTACTGGTAACTCCCCAAAAGAATCTGGATTGTGGTGAGGGAACAGAGAAAAAAGCTCATTTAGGACCTGCACTTACGAAGGGGGTAGGCAGCTGTTTATCAGGGAATAAACCTTCTGAGAATAAAAACAGCTGGAGCTTTTTAAGGTAATTACACAAGGGAAAGGATTATGTACTGGGAACTCCTCAGAAGAATCTGATTTGTGGTGAGGGGAGACAGATATATGCTCATTTATGAACGACATGAACATGCTGCGTAGGTAGCTGTTTATCAGTAAATATCTCCACTGAGATTAAGAAAAGCAGTAGCTTAATAAATTAAGTACTTCCTGGTATGGTTACTGTACTGGTAACTCCCCAAAAGAATCTGGATTGTGGTGAGGGAACAGAGAAAAAAGCTCATATATGAGCTGCACTTACGAAGGGCGTAGGCAGCTGTATATCAGGGAGTATCGATTCTGACAATAAAAACAGCTGGAGCTTGTTAAGGTAATTACACAGGGGAAAGGATAATGTACTGGGAACTCCTCAGAAGAATCTGATTTGTGGTGAGGGGAGAGAGATAAAAGCTCATTTAGGAACGACATGAACATGCTGCATACGTAGCTGTTTATCAGTAAATATCTCCACTGAGATTAAGAAAAGCAGTAGCTTAATAAATTAAGTACTTCCTGGTATGGATACTGTACAGGTACCTCCCCAAAAGAGTCTGGACTGTTGTGTGGGAACAGAGAAAAAAGCTCATTTAGGAACCACATGAACATGCTGCGTAGGTAGCTGTATATCAGTAAATATCTCCACTGAGATTAAGAAAAGCAGTAGCTTAATAAATTAAGTACTTCCTGGTATGGTTACTGTACTGGTAACTCCCCAAACGAATCTGGATTGTGGTGAGGTAACAGAGAGAAAAGCTCATTTAGGACCTGCACTTACGAAGGGGGTAGGCAGCTGTATATCAGGGAGTAAACCTTCTGAGAATAAAAACAGCTGGAGCTTGTTAAGGTAATTACACAGGGGAAAGGATAATGTACTGGGCACTCCTCAGAAGAATCTGATTTGTGGTGAGGGGAGAGAGAAAAAAGCTTATTTAGGAACGACATGAACATGCTGCATACGTAGCTGTTTATCAGTAAATATCTCCACTGAGATTAAGAAAAGCAGTAGTTTAATAAATTAAATACTTCCTGGTATGGATACTGTACTGGTACCTCCCCAAAAGAATTTGGATTGTGGTGAAGGAACAGAGAAAAAAGTTCATTTAGGAACGACATGAACATGCTGCGTAGGTAGCTGTTTATCAGTAAATATCTCCACTGAGATTAAGAAAAGCAGTAGCTTAATAAATTAAGTACTTCCTGGTATGGTTACTGTACTGGTAACTCCCCTAAAGAATCTGGATTGTGGTGAGGGAACAGAGAAAAAAGCTCATTTAGGACCTGCACTTACGAAGGGGGTAGGCAGCTGTATATCAGGGAGTAAACCTTCTGAGAATAAAAACAGCTGGAGCTTGTTAAGGTAATTACACAGGGGAAAGGATAATGTACTGGGAACTCCTCAGAAGAATCTGATTTGTGGTGAGGGGAGAAAGATAAAAGCTCATTTAGGAACGACATGGACATGCTGCGTAGGTAGCTGTTTATGAGGAAATATCTCCACTGAGATTAAGAAAAGCAGTAGCTTAATAAATTAAGTACTTCCTGGTATGGATACTGTACTGGTAACTCCCCAAAAGAATCTGGATTGTGGTGAGGGAACAGAGAAAAAAGCTCATTTAGGAACGACATGAAAAGCTGCATACGTAGCTGTTTATCAGTAAATTTCTCTACTGAGATTAAGAAAAGCAGTAGCCTAATAAATTAAGTACTTCCTAGTATGGATACTGTACTGGTAACTCCCCAAAAGAATCTGGATTGTGGTGAGGGAACAGAGAAAAAAGCTCATTTAGGAACGACATGAACATGCTGCGTAGGTAGCTGTTTACCAGTAAATATCTCCACTGAGATTAAAAAAGCAGTAGCTTAATAAATTAAGTACTTCCTGGTATGGTTACTGTACTGGTAACTCCCCAAAAGAATCTGGATTGTGGTGAGGGAACAGAGAAAAAAGCTCATTTAGGACCTGCACTTACGAGGGGCGTAGGCACCTGTATATCAGGGAGTAAACCTTCTGAGAATAAAAACAGCTGGAGCTTGTTAAGGTAATTACACAGGGGAAAGGATAATGTACTGGGAACTCCTCAGAAGAATCTGATTTGTGGTGAGGGAGAGAGATAAAAGCTCATTTAGGAACGACATGAACATGCTGCGTAGGTAGCTATTTATCAGTAAATATCTCCACTGAGATTAAGAAAAGCAGTAGCTTAATAAATTAGGTCCTTCCTGGTATGGTTACTGTACTGGTAACTCCCCAAAAGAATCTGGATTGTGGTGAGGGAACAGAGAAAAAAGCTCATTTAGGACCTGCACTTACGAAGGGGGTAGGCAGCTGTATATCAGGGAATAAACCTTCTGAGAATAAAAACAGCTGGAGCTTGTTAAGGTAATTACACAGGGGAAAGGATAATGTACTGGGAACTCCTCAGAAGAATCTGATTTGTGGTGAGGGGAGAGAGATAAAAGCTCATTTATGAACGACATGAACATGCTGCATACTTAGCTGTTTATCAGTAAATATCTCCACTGAGATTAAGAAAAGCAGTAGCTTAATAAATTAAGTACTTCCTGGTATGGATACTTTACTGGTACCTCCCCAAAAGAGTCTGGACTGTGGTGTGGGAACAGAGAAAAAAGCTCATTTAGGAACGACATGAACATGCTGCGTAGGTAGCTGTATATCAGTAAATATCTCCACTGAGATTAAGAAAAGCAGTAGCTTAATAAATTAAGTACTTCCTGGTATGGTTACTGTACTGGTAACTCCCCAAAAGAATCTGGATTGTGGTGAGGTAACAGAGAAAAAAGCTCATTTAGGAACTGCACTTACGAAGGGGGTAGGCAGCTGTATATCAGGGAGTAAACCTTCTGAGAATAAAAACAGCTGGAGCTTGTTAAGGTAATTACACAGGG
The DNA here is from genome assembly GCF_023159225.1 of Perognathus longimembris pacificus. Taxonomy (NCBI): domain Eukaryota; kingdom Metazoa; phylum Chordata; class Mammalia; order Rodentia; family Heteromyidae; genus Perognathus; species Perognathus longimembris. The sequence continues at coordinate 12,788 of NW_025956054.1, read as the reverse complement.
GAAAGGATAATGTACTGGGAACTCCTCAGAAGAATCTGATTTGTGGTGAGGGGAGAGAGATAAAAGCTTATTTAGGAACGACATGAACATGCTGCATACGTAGCTGTTTATCAGTAAATATCTCCACTGAGATTAAGAAAAGCAGTAGTTTAATAAATTAAGTACTTCCTGGTATGGATACTGTACTGGTACCTTGTTGGGAGCCTAGCTAGCAGCTAAGCTCATCCTGACCTCTGGCTGTGCCGATGTCGCCAAGATGACGGGAGCCAGACCTTCAGATAGGGAGCCAGACCTGCAGCTAGGTAAATTATCACCTCTGGCTGTGCTGTTACCGCCAGGATATGCTAAAGGCAAGGACATCTGTTCACAGCTACTGTCCGGAATTGCTTTGCTATGCCCCCACCTTGCTATGTCCGCTTGAGTAGATTCCTATGTTAATCAACCTTGTCCTGTGTTTACTGTAATCAAATGTTGCAAACTTCAAAGACTCTTTATGTTCTGGAATGTTAACAATCCTATGCTATTCCCTGGTTCCAAAACTGCATATAAGCTGGTAGTTGGAATAAACTTGGCTGCAGTCTTGAGGTTCAACCTTACGGCTGTAGACCTCCCGTACCCCATCTTTGTCTCTTGTCTTTTTTCTCTTGCCTTATTTTTCCTTTTCCGTATCCCTGCCGCCCCTCAGTCAGGATTTCTGTTCCCCTGCCGGCTGGCCCGGCAGGTTTGGCGCCTGGAACAGGGACTTGAAGACCTCGGATCGACGGCAGGTGACCCCCGCTCAGGTAAGGACGTCCGAATGCTTGGGAAGGAGAGTGGGAGGAGAGTGTATTGTCGGGAGTAATAAATTATGGGACGAGGTAATAGCCGCATGCTATACATGCAGGCCCCCAAAGGCATGCTTAATGCCCGGGCAGTGAAAGTTGGCCAAAGTAACTTAGAACGTTTCTTTTATTTTATTGAGAAAGCATGCCCCCAGTTCCTGGAGGAAGGAACCAATAACTTAGAAACTTGTTAGAAAATTGGAAAAAAAAAAAAAAAGGGAACATTATGATGCAACTGGCCCTGAGAAGACCTCAGTGGATGCTATTATTCTTTGGTTTCTGGTCCGAGATTGCTTAGATCTTAGCCATGAATAGATTAAATTCGATCAGTCGATTGGAGACACTGAACAGGGACCTGATGAGTGTTACCCAGCTCTGGGAGCGTATGCTGCTGCCTGGGAAGAGCTGAGAAAATTAACAAGACCTGAACCCACTGAGCTAGACATTAAGGAAGACTCAGATGGCTCAGACTCTGAGGAGAAATTATTCAATAAGCCTATTAAAGATAGATTGACCTATGTTGAGACTATGTTAAAATCAGTTATAGCTCTATTGTCACAGCTTCATCCAGAACAACAAACTCCTTTAAAGGGAGTCCTGGCAGACTTACAGCTCTCCTAGGTGCAGGCTGCTAGCAGGGGGGAGGAACCTGAGGCTAGAGAAATGCTAACACCACTGAGGTAACTTCTCCTGACCGAGCGCTCTATTTCCATCCACCAGGACAGATTTGAAACCCCAACCAGGGTGAGTGACCATTAGCCTGGAGCTTACATTTTTCCATAAATCCACTGGGCTAGGTCAAGGAGATCAGCAATTGTGGGTGTTTGGAGACAACTGATCTCTAGTTCAGCTCAGCTGGTTGCTCCTCAAGTCTAAATTGTTTCAGGAAAGCTGCTCAAGTCTGAGCCCAATCATATATATTTGGAATATTTTGCAGGACTTACCTAACTTCTATGAGCGCTCAGGCAGATGAAGTTCTCTCTGTCTCTTTTTCTGTCTCCCTCTAAACTCTGCCTGCCTGCCTGTGACATAGGATGGGTATTGATATTTGTTTAACATCTGCTTTAAAAGACTCAAAGAAAGGTTTTCTATTCTTGTTATTGATGTTTAAGTTTTGTAGATTCAGTTAAATTCTGCTTGTTTGGCTAAATCATAAACTTTCTCTAGCATTGAGCACATGGTAGACAATAGGATTGGATGGAGTGAAAGCCGGCCCATCCCCCAGGTGACAAGCATGCCAAATTCCTGGAGGCTGGGCAGAGACTTGGAGTCCTGTGGCCTTGCATTTCAAAGGTGCCTTACAATTCAAATGCTGGAAGATGAAGGTGTCTTACTGTGAGCTCACTGTCTGTGTTTATACCCTGTCTCCCATATGCTCCCTTTGTGAGCTAAACTGGTTTCTCAAAATTTGGCTTCTCAGATGATCTGAAAATTTTGGTTTGCTGAAAAGATTTTTTTTTTGTTTACTATCTAACCACGTGGTTCTAGAATATAGGCAAAATAATGTCATTTGCCACTGGAATTCCAGAAAAACTTACATGGCCAATTAAAGAACAATTCTAAGCGCGCCCCAAAACGTGTGCACATTGTCTGTATGTGTATGTATGTCTATGTCTATGTCTATGTCTATGTGTTGGTAAAACTTAAAAACAAAACAAAAAACAGGTTTTAAGCCTAAACTGATATGTTTAGGAGCAAACAAATGTGTCTAAGAAAAACTCCAAAAGGTTCTAATATTCAGCACGTAATATAAGTATAATGATGTACAACCAGTGTGTTATTCTTTATGTCTATCTATGCTAAGAGTCAAGTGTACACCTAATCCTGACAATTATTTGGTATAGACTTAAGATTTTGCTTCTCCATTTTTTTTTCTCTTTTTTCGCTGTGCTCTCATAAACTCTTTAAGATCAAGGGACCAGAGTCATTTTGAAATAACTGCACAGGTGTGACTATTAACCTAAATTTTCCGGACCCCAAATTAACATTTTGCTTTAGAGGATACAGGTTGACATGTGTGCTAGCTAAGTGGACCGTGGCAGTCTATGGCTACAGAAAGCTGCCTCCACAGTCTGCTTCCAAACTGGGAGTTGTTTGTGATTCAGAAACTGCTACAGAGAGCAGACTTGGTTAGCCTTCAATCTGTGTGGATTTTGTGACTAGAAGAATGGTTAAAGGCCCAAGCCTTCTAAAATCTATTTAAAAATGCCCTTAACCAGTCTGTGTAGAAATTTACAGGCAACAAGCAGGAAATGTGACAGCCTATCCAGGGAACTCTACTACAGAATTATCCAGATGCAAACCATCTCTCCTGCTGGCCTACTAATTTGGGATGGAAGACACAGCCACTTCAGATCCACTGAAGCTGAGACTTTTATTGTTATTCATTTGTTTTCTCTTTCACGTGCCAGTAAGGTAAGGTTAAATAATATGATTAGATTTAATGACACTTGGACCCCATTCAGTCTGCCGTTCTTTAAGTGTTACAGCAAAACTCTGGCAACTACTTGGTGGTCAATTCTTAGCAACTTACAGGTAAACTCTACTCCTTTTGTTCTCCTATTGGTTTAATTGGAAATAAAAAAGGCTTTTATGGCTAAGACTCTTTGGATAGTTCAAAGCCAGCCCAGGCAGAGAAAAATAAAAATCCCTCTTGGTCATATTTTGGGTCCTTATTATTTTACTAGTCAGAAATTACAGGTTAAGACTTCTCATTTGCGTACTTTGCATGATTTTCAAAAATTTCTGGGAGATATTAATTGGCTTCACCCTTATCTTAAATTGTCCACAGCTAAATTAAAACCCTTATTTGATCTATTAAAAGGTGAGAAAGGAGTTTTGGGTCCTCAGACATATTTTGGGTTCAAAACATAAACTGGGAAAGGCCCGAGCTTACAATCTATATACAAGAAAAGCCCTTCCGAGGTCTGTTAGATACAGGAGCAGATGTGTCTGTGATAGCCAAGAGACATTGGCCTTCCAACTGGCCTCTTACTGTGTCTCTTACATCCTTGTAGGGGATTGGCCATGCCGCAGACACCCAACAAAGCAGTGCCATCCTTAACTGGAAAAATGGTGAGGGGCATTCTGGGACTTTCCAGCCTTTTGTATTAGATCATTTGCCCATAAATTTGTGGGGCAGAGATATTATGGAAAAAATGGGAGTTTATTTGTTTAGCCCTAGTGACGCAGTCATTCGTCAACTCCTAAGTCAAGGGCTACTGCCTTCAGGAGGATTGGAAAGCCATCAGCAAGGGATTAGAGAACTCATTCAACCTCAGCCCCGACCTCCTAGACAAGGGCTGGGATATTTTTAACGGGGGTTGCTGCTCGTCCTGTCCCTCATGCCGATCCTATCACATGGTTATCAGACACTCCGGTGTGGGTGGATCAGTGGCCCCTATCAATTGAAAAGATTGTTGTTGCCCAACAGCTGGTGCAGGAACAGCTGGACTTGGGCCACATTGCTCCTACTACTTCCCCATGGAATTCACCTATTTTTGTTGTTAAGAAGAAATCTGGCAAATGGAGACTCCTACAGGATCTCCGGCGAGTAAATGCCACCATGGAACTTACGGGGGCATTACAACTGGACTTGCCCTCTCCTATGGCAATTCCTCAAAATACATACAAAATTATAATTGACTTAAAAGATTGTTTTTATACCATACCTCTTGCTCCTCAAGATTGCAAACGCTTTGCATTTATTGTCCCCTCTACTAATTTTAAAGAACCCATGAAACGGTACCATTGGCTAGTGTTGCCTCAAGGCATGGCGAATAGCCCCAACTTGCGTCAAAGCTTTGTAACATGGGCTCTCTCTCTTCTACTTGCCAAAATTTTCCTTCTGTTTTGTCTGTTGAAGGGGGACCCTGACCCTACATCTCCCAGAGAAATGACAACTGAAGCAGCAAAAGCCTTGAGCATAGTAAATTCTGCCATTTCTTCCCAACATGTAAATTATGTAGATTACTCAGCCTCTTGGGAAGCTTATATTTTAACTATATCTCATTCTCCAACAGCGGTCCTTTGGCAGAAGGGACCCCCTTTTGTGGTTTTCCTTGCCTGCTACTCCTTCAAAAGTATTAATTCCTTATTATGAATTGGTAGCCACCTTAGTCCATATGTGCCGTGTGGAATCTTGTAAGTATCTTGGACGAGATCCACAGGTTATTTATATCCCCTATACTTTGCAGCAGCAAGAATGGCTTTATATTCATTGTGATTCCTGAGCCATTGCTTGGGCCAATTTTGTGGGCACAATTTCACATCATTGTCCCTCCAACAAATTACTTCACTTTGCCTCTTCTTACCATTAAGTGAGGACAATGCTATTACGGATGAGGCTACCCAAATTTTTCTTTCTCACATTGACTTGGCAAAGCAATCACATGCTGCCCACCATCAAAACAGTCGTGCCTTACGTCAACAATTTCATATTACTCGTGAGGCAGCTCGTCAAATTGTAAAAACTTGTCCCAACTGTGCTACCTTCCTGCCTGTGCCCTCCAATGGGATTAATCCCCGAGGCTTAGTGGCTAATCATGTTTGGCAAATGGATGTTACCCACATCCCCTCTTTTGGACGGCTCCACTTTGTCCATGTTACAATAGACACTTACTCTAATTTTATTATGGCTACTCCTCTTAGCGGGGAAGCTGGCAAACATTGTATCTCCCATGCCTTACGCTGCTTTGCTACTATGGGACTTCCTAAACAAATTAAAACTGATAATGGTCCGGGATATGTTGGACGAGCTTTTCAAACTTTTTGCAAATCTTACCAAATTGTTCACTCTACAAGAATTCCCTATAACCCTCATGGTCAAGGAATTGTCAAACGGGCCAACGGTTTGTTAAAACACCTAATTTCTAAATTAAAAGGGGGGGAAACTATACCCCTTCTCTCCTGTTAATATACTTTCTTATACTTTATTCATACTAAATTTTTTAAATTTGGATTGCAATGGCCACTCCGCAGCACAGCGGTTCCGGGAAAAGAGAGAGCAAAGAGCTTTTGCCCAAGTTAAGTGGAAAGATCCTTTAACAAGTGCTTGGCACGGGCCCGATCCGGTATTGACATGGGGTCGAGGACATGTCTGTGTTTTTTCACAGGATGAAAATGATGCCCGCTGGCTACCTGAGCGTTGTGTTCGGATTGTGGAAACTCATCAGAACCGTACAAGCGCTGACCCACTGGGCTTATGTGCCAGATCCACCGATTGTGCACCCTGCGACCTGGGAGGAAGCTGAGGTGATCGTCCATGTCAACAGATCAACGTACGGTACAGCTCCAGACCCTTTTGTCCAACACATTAAAATGGGAGACTTTGCAGCTTCTGGCATTGGAACCCCTTTATGCTTTACAACTGACTCCAATAGTTATATTCCAGGCTGTACTGTAATGCAATCCATAAACTATAGAATTTGGATTCCTGATAATAGTCAAGTATATAATATACAAATGACTTCATTGCCTACTGGGTTCCCTGTACGTGCCAATTCTACCTCATCCTTCATGATACCTCGCTGCATCAACTCCTCTCAAATTGTAGAATCCACGGGAGAACTGCACCCTGTAAAGTGTAGACATGATCACCCTTTTTATAACCAATATTTCAGGAACTAATTCTCAGCTGATGGACTAGTCCAGAGCTAATCTCACCAATAAGTTCAACCCAGGTCTGTGGTGGATGAATGGACGCCCTCAACGCCATGTCTGGATGTTAGTGGCTGCTCTGAATAATATCTCCTGGCCCACTTCTACTTCTTTAAAAAATATTATGAGTTGTGTAACACCCCCTTATGCTATTATGTATGGACCTTTTAATATTTCTATAGGAGCCATGTATTTCAATGTTACCTGCACTAACTGTTCTTTTACAAATTGCTTGTATAGTGGTCTTACTGATTCTGTAATTATTATTAAGCAACCACCATTTGTTATGCTTCCTGTAAACTTATCTGAAGCTTGGTATAAAGAAACAGGTATTCAAGTGTTAAAACATTTAAAAGAACTTATGCGCCCTAGACGATTTGTAGGGCTATTATTAGCAGGAATTTTAGCCTTTATTGCTTTAGCTGCCTCTGCTGCAGCGGCTACTGTGGCTTTAACACAAAATGTGCAGACAGCTCACTATGTCAATCAGCTTGCTCATAATACCACGCAAGCCCTGCACTTTCAAGGCAGGATTGATGATAAGGTAGAACAAAAATTAGAAGCATTGTATGAATCTGTGTTGTCTCTGGGAGAACAAATTCGTGCCTTACAAACTTTGCAACTGGTGCGCTGTCATGCTGGGTTTGACTTTATTTGTGTGACCCCCCAAAAGTATAATGGGTCAAGCTATCCTTGGGAACAAGTTGTAGCACATTTAAATGGTATTTGGCACCATAATAACTTGTCCTTAGATCTCTTTCAACTCCATAGACAAATAGCCGGACTAGAACAAGCTCCACCTTTGGACTTTAAGTGGCAGAAACAGCAAAAGAACTGTTTGAACAACTTCAACAGTATGTCCCTTCCTTAACTAACGTTAAGGGGCTGCTAATGACATTGCTCGGCCCAGGGATACTTTTGCTGATGGCTTGCCTATGTCTTCCTTGCATTGTACGCATATTGCAAAACTCTTTCATGAGTTTAGCCAGCCAGCTGCATAAGGTCAAGCTCCAAGTAAATGAATTTCCCCCGAGAGGAACCGCAGCCAGAGACGGGTATGAGGCGGTGCAAGCCTTAGACCGACCTAAGACAGGGCCTTCAGCACTGCTCTGAAGTTGTTCCCCAGGACGGGTAAGGCGGGCTGGGGCACCCACCCCACCTAAGACAGGCGGGTTCGCTTCTTTTAATAAAAAGACGGGGGAACTGTTGGGAGCCTAGCTAGCAGCTAAGCTCATCCTGACCTCTGGCTGTGCCGATGTCGCCAAGATGACGGGAGCCAGACCTGCAGATAGGGAGCCAGACCTGCAGCTAGGTAAATTATCACCTCTGGCTGTGCTGTTACCGCCAGGATATGCTAAAGGCAAGGACATCTGTTCACAGCTACTGTCCGGAATTGCTTTGCTATGCCCCCACCTTGCTATGTCCGCTGGAGTAGATTCCTATGTTAATCAACCTTGTCCTGTGTTTACTGTAATCAAATGTTGCAAACTTCAAAGACTCTTTATGTTCTGGAATGTTAACAATCCTATGCTATTCCCTGGTTCCAAAACTGCATATAAGCTGGTAGTTGGAATAAACTTGGCTGCAGTCTTGAGGTTCAACCTTACGGCTGTAGACCTCCCGTACCCCATCTTTGTCTTTTGTCTTTTTTCTCTTGCCTTATTTTTCCTTTTCCGTATCCCTGCCGCCCCTCAGTCAGGATTTCTATTCCCCTGAAGGCTGGCCCGGCAGGGTACCTCCCCAAAAGAATTTGGATAGTGGTGAAGGAACGGAGAAAAAAGCTCATTTAGAAACGACATGAACATGCTGCGTAGGTAGCTGGTTATCAGTAAATATCTCCACTGAGATTAAGAAAAGCAGTAGCTTAATAAATTAAGTACTTCCTGGTATGGTTACTGTACAGGTAACTCCCCAAAAGAATCTGGATTGTGGTGAGGGAACAGAGAAAAAAGCTCATTTAGGACCTGCACTTACGAAGGGGTTAGGCAACTATATATCAGGGAGTAAACCTTCTGAGAATAAAAACAGCTGGAGCTTGTTAAGGTAATTACACAGGGGAAAGGATAATATACTGGGAACTCCTCAGAAGAATCTGCTTTTTGGTGAGGGGAGAGAGATAAAAGCTCATTTAGGAACGACATGAACATGCTGCATACCTAGCTGTTTATCAGTAAATATCTCCACTGAGATTAAGAAAAGCAGTAGCTTAATAAATTAAGTACTTCCTGCTATGGATACTGTACTGGTAACTCCCCAAAGGAATCTGGATTGTGGTGAGGGAACAGAGATAAAAGCTCATTTAGGACCTGCACTTACGAAGGGGGTAGGCAGCTGTATATCAGGGAGTAAACCTTCTGAGAATAAAAACAGCTGGAGCTTGTTAAGGTAATTACACAGGGGAAAGGATAATGTACTGGGAACTCCTCAGAAGAATCTGATTTGTGGTGAGAGGAGAGAGATAAAAGCTCATTTCGGAACGACATGAACATGCTGCGTATGTAGCTGTTTATCAGTAAATATCTCCACTGAGATTAAGAAAAGCAGTAGCTTAATAAATTAAGTACTTCCTGGTATGGTTACTGTACTGGTAACTCCCCAAAAGAATCTGGATTGTGGTGAGGGAACAGAGAAAAAAGCTCATTTAGGACCTGCACTTACGAAGGGGGTAGGCAGCTGTATATCAGGGAGTAAACCTTCTGAGAATAAAAACAGCTGGAGTTTGTTTAGGTAATTACACAGGGGAAAGGATAATGTACTGGGAATTCCTCAGAAGAATCTGATTTGTGGTGAGGGGAGAGAGATAAAAGCTCATTTAGGAACGACATGAACATGCTGCGTCGGTAGCTGTTTATCAGTAAATATCTTCACTAAGATTAAGAAAAGCAGTAGCTAAATAAATTAAGTACTTCCTGGTATGGTTACTGTACTGGTAACTCCCGAAAAGAATCTGGATTGTGGTGAGGGATCAGAGAGAAAAGCTCATTTAGGACCTGCACTTACGAAGGGGGAAGGCAGCCGTTTATCAGTTAGTAAACCTTCTGAGAATAAAAACAGCTGGAGCTTGTTAAGGTAATTACACAGGGGAAAAGATAATGTAGTGGGAACTCTTCAGAAGAATCTGATTTGTGGTGAGGGGAGAGAGATAAAAGCTCATTTAGGAACGACATGAACATGCTGCGTAGGTAGCTGTTTATCAGTACATATCTCCACTGAGATTAAGAAAAGCAGTAGCTTAATAAATTAAGTACTTCCTGGTATGGTTACTGTACTGGTAACTCCCCAAAAGAATCTTGATTGTGGTGAGGGAACAGAGAAAAAAGCTCATTTAAGAACTGCACTTACGAAGGGGGTAGGCAGCTGTATATCAGGGAGTAAACCTTCTGAGAATAAAAACGGCTGGAGCTTGTTAAGGTAATTACACAGGGGAAAGGATAATGTACTGGGAACTCCTCAGAAGAATCTGATTTGTGGTGAGGGGAGAGAGATAAAAGCTCATTTAGGAACGACATGAACCTGCTGCGTAGGTAGCTGTTTATCAGTAATTATCTCCACTGAGATTAAGAAAAGCAGTAACTAAATAAATTAAGTACTTCCTGGTATGGTTACTCTACTGGTAACTCCCCAAAAGAATCTGGATTGTGGTCAGGGAACATAGAAAAAAGCTCATTTAGGACCTGCACTTACGAAGGGGGTAGGCAGCTGTATATCAGGGTGTAAACCTTCTGAGAATAAAAACAGCTGGAGCTTGTTAAGGTAATTACACAGGGGAAAGGATAATGTACTGGGAACTCCTCAGAAGAATCTGATTTGTGGTGAGGGGAGAGAGATAAAAGCTCATTTAGGAACGACATGAACATGCTGCGTAGGTAGCTGTTTATCAGTAAATATCTCCACTGAGATTAAGAAAAGCAGTAGCTTAATAAATTAAGTACTTCCTGGTATGGTTACTGTACTGGTAACTCCCCAAAAGAATCTGGATTGTGGTGAGGGAACAGAGAAAAAAGCTCATTTAGGACCTGCACTTTCGAAGGGGGTACGCAGCTGTATATCAGGGAGTAAACCTTCTGAGAATAAAAACAGCTGGAGCTTGTTAAGGTAATTACACAGGGGAAAGGATAATGTACTGGGAACTCCTCAGAAGAATCTGATTTGTGGTGAGAGGAGAGAGATAAAAACTCATTTCGGAACGACATGAACATGCTGCTTATGTAGCTGTTTATCAGTAAATATCTCCACTGAGATTAAGAAAAGCAGTAGCTTAATAAATTAAGTACTTCCTGGTATGGTTACTGTACTGGTAACTCCCCAAAAGAATCTGGATTGTGGTGAGGGAACAGAGAAAAAAGCTCATTTAGGACCTGCACTTACGAAGGGGGTAGGCAGCTGTATATCAGGGAGTAAACCTTCTGAGAATAAAAACAACTGGAGCTTGTTAAGGTAATTACACAGGGGAAAGGATAATGTACTGGGAACTCCTCAGAAGAATCTGATTTGTGGTGAGGGGAGAGAGATAAAAGCTCATTTAGGAACGACATGAACATGTTGCGTAGATAGCTGTTTATCAGGAAACATCTCCACTGAGATTAAGAAAAGAAGTAGGTTAATAAATTAAGAACTTCCTGGTATGGTTACTGTACTGGTAACTCCCCAAAAGAATCTGGATTGTGGTGAGGGAACAGAGAAAAAAGCTCATTTAGGTCCTGCACTTACGAAGGGGGTAGGCAGCTGTATATCAGGGAGTAAACCTTCTGAGAATAAATACGGCTGGAGCTTGTTAAGGTAATTACACAGGGGAAAGGATAATGTACTGGGAACTCCTCAGAAGAATCTGATTTGTGGTGAGGGGAGAGAGATAAAAGCTCATTTAGGAACGACATGAACATGCTGCGTACGTAGCTGTTTATCAGTAAATATCTCCACTGAGATTAAGAAAAGCAGTAGCTTAATAAATTAAGTACTTCCTGGTATGGTTACTGTACTGGTAACTCCCCAAAAGAATCTGGATTGTGGTGAGGGAACAGAGAAAAAAGCTCATTTAGGACCTGCACTCACGAAGGGGATAGGCAGCTGTATATCAGGGAGTAAACTTTCTGAGAATAAAAACAGCTGGAGCTTGTTAAGGTAATTACACAGTGGAAAGAATAATGTACTGGGAACTCCTCAGAAGAATCTGATTTGTGGTGAGGGGAGAGAGATAAAAGCTCATTTAAGAACGACAAGAACATGCTGTGTAGGTAGCTGTTTATCAGTAAATATCTCCACTGAGATTAAGAAAAGCAGTAGCTAAATAAATTAAGTACTTCCTGGTATGGTTACTGTACTGGTAACTCCCCAAAAGAATCTGGATTGTCGTGAGGGAACAGAGAAAAAAAGCTCATTCAGGCCCTGCACTTACGAAGGGGGTAGGCAGCTGTATATCAGGGAGTAAACCTTCTGAGAATAAAAACAGCTGGAGCTTGTTAAGGTAATTACAGAGGGGAAAGGATAATGTACTGGAACTCCTCAGAAGAATCTGATTTGTGGTGAGGGGAGAGAGATAAAAGCTCATTTAGGAACGACATGAACATGCTGCGCACGTAGCTGTTTATCACTAAATATCTCCACTGAGATTAAGAAAAGCAGTAGCTTAATAAATTAAGTACTTCCTGGTATGGTTACTAAACTGGTAACTCCCCAAAAGAATCTGGATTGTGTTGAGGGAACAGAGAAAAAAGCTCATTTAGGACCTGCGCTTACGAAGGGGGTAGGCAGCAGTATATTAGTGAGTAAACATTCTGAGAATAAAAACAGCTGCATCTTGTTAAGTTAAATACACTGGGGAAAGGATAATGTACTGGGAACTCCTCAAAGAATCTCATTTGTGGTGAGGGGAGAGAGATAAAAGCTCATTTAGGAACGACATGAACATGCTGCATAGGTAGCTGTTTATCAGTAAATATCTCCACTGAGATTAAGAAAAGCAGTAGCTTAATAAATTAAGTACTTCCTGGTATGGTTACTGTACTGGTAACTCCCCAAAAGAATCTGGATTGTGGTGAGGGAACAGAGAAAAAAGCTCATTTAGGACCTGCACTTACGAAGGGGGTAGGCAGCTGTTTATCAGGGAGTAAACCTTCTGAGAATAAAAACAGCTGGAGCTTGTTAAGGTAATTACACAGGGCAAAGGATAATGTACTGGGAACTCCTCAGAAGAATCTGATTTGTGGTGAGGGGAGAGAGATAAAAGCTCATTTAGGAACGACATGAACATGCTGCATAGGTAGCTGTTTATCAGTAAATATCTCCACTGAGATTAAGAAAAGCATAGCT
>NW_025956053.1:0-42204 GCF_023159225.1 Perognathus longimembris pacificus | reverse complement strand
GGTCCTAAATGAGCTTTTTTCTCTGTTCCCTCACCACAATCCAGATTCTTTTGGGGAGATACCAGTACAGGAACCATACCAGGAAGTACTTAATTTATTACGCTACTGCTTTTCTTAATCTCAGTGGAGATATTTACTGATAAACAGCTACCTATGCAGCATGTTCATGTCGTTCCTAATGAGCTTTTATCTCTCTCCCCTCACCACAAATCAGTTTCTTCTGAGGAGTTCCCAGTACATTATCCTTTCCCCTGTGCAATTACCTTAACAAGCTCCAGATGTTTTTATTCTCAGAAGGTTTAATCCCTGATATACAGCTGCCTACCCGCTTCGTAAGTGGAGGTCCTAAATGAGCTTTTTTCTCTGTTCCCTCACCACAATCCAGATTCCTTTGGAGAGTTACTAGTACAGTAACCATACCAGGAAGTACTTAATTTATTAAGCTACTGCTTTTCTTAATCACAGTGGAGATATTTACTGATAAACAGCTACCTACGCAGCATGTTCATGTCGTTCCTAAATGAGCTTTTATCTCTCTCCCCTCACCACAAATCAGATTCTTCTGAGGAGTTCCCAGTACATTATCCTTTCCCCTGTGTAATTACCTTAACAAGCTCCAGCTGTTTTTATTCTCAGAAGGTTTACTCCCTGATATACAGCTGCCTACCCCCTTCGTAAGTGCAGGTCCTAAATGAGCTTATTTCTCTGTTCCCTCACCACAATCCAGATTCTTTTGGGGAGTTACCAGTACAGTAACCATACCAGGAAGTACTTAATTTATTAAGCTACTGCTTTTCTTAATCACAGTGGAGATATTTACTGATAAACAGCTACCTACGCAGCATGTTCATGTCGTTCCTAAATGAGCTTTTTTCTCTTCCCTCACCACAATCCAGATTCTTTGGGGAGTTACCAGTACATTATCCATCCCCAGGAAGTACTTATTTATTAAGCTACTGTTTTTATTCTCGTGGAGATATTTACTGATAAACAGCTACCTACGCAGCATGTTCATGTCGTTCCTAAATGAGCATTTTTCTCTGTTCTCCCCTCACCACAAATCAGATTCTTCTGAGGAGTTCCCAGTACATTATCCTTTCCCCTGTGTAATTACCTTAACAAGCTACAGCTGTTTTTATTCTCAGAAGGTTTACTCCCTGATATACAGCTACCTACGCAGCATGTTCATGTCGTTCCTAAATGAGCTTTTTTCTCTGTTCCCTCACCACAATCCAGATTCTTTTGGGAGTTACCAGTACAGTAATCCTTTCCCCTGTGTAATTACCTTAATTAAGCTACTGCTTTTCTTAATCTCAGTGGAGATATTTACTGATAAACAGCTGCCTACCCCCTTGTAATGCAGGTTCCTAAATGAGCTTTTATCTCTCTCCCCTCACCACAAATCAGATTCTTCTGAGGAGTTCCCAGTACATTATCCTTTCCCCTGTGTAATTACCTTAACAAGCTCCAGCTGTTTTTAGCTCAGTGGAGATATTTACTCCCTGATATACAGCTGCCTACCGCCTTCGTAAGTCGTTCCTAAATGAGCTTTTTCTCTGTTCCCTCACCACAAATCCAGATTCTTTGGGAGTTACCAGTACTTTATCCCATACCTGTGTAATTACCTTAACAAGCTACAGCTGTTTTTATTCTCAGTGGAGATATTTACTGATAAACAGCTGCCTACCCCCTTGTAAGTGCAGGTTCCTAAATGAGCTTTTTTTCTCTCTCCCTCACCACAAATCAGATTCTTCTGGGGAGTTCCCAGTACAGTAACCATACCTGTGTAATTACCTTAACAAGCTCCTGCTTTTTTATTCTCAGAAGGTTTATCCCTGATATACAGCTGCCTACCCCCATATTCATGTGCAGGTCCTAAATGAGCTTTTTTCTCTTCCCTCACCACAATCAGATTCTTCTGAGGAGTTCCCAGTACATTATCCTTTCCCCTGTGTAATTACCTTAACAAGCTCCAGCTGTTTTTATTCTCAGAAGGTATACTCCCTGATATACAGCTGCCTACCCCCTTCGTAAGGGCAGGTCGTAAATGAGCTTTTATCTCTCTCCCCTCACCACAAATCAGATTCTTCTGAGGAGATTCCAGTACATTATCCTTTCCCCTGTGTAATTACCTTAACAAGCTCCAGCTGTTTTTATTCTCAGAAGGTTTACTCCCTGATATACTGCTGCCTACCCCTTCGTAAGTGCAGGTCCTAAATGAGCTTTTTCTCTGTTCCCTCACCACAGTCTAGATTCTTTTGGGGAGTTACCTGTACAGTAACCATACCAGGAAGTACTTAATTTATTAAGCTACTGCTTTTCTTAATCTCAGTGGAGATATTTACTGATAAACAGCTACCTACGCAGCATGTTCATGTCGTTCCTAAATGAGCTTTTATCTCTCTCCCCTCACCACAAATCAGATTCTTCTGAGGAGTTCCCAGTACATTATCCTTTCCCCTGTGTAATTACCTTAACAAGCTCCAGCTGTTTTTATTCTCAGAAGGTTTACTCACTGATATACAGCTGCCTACCCCCTTCGTAAGTGCATGTCCTAATTGAGCTTTTTTCTCTGTTCCCTCACCACAATCCAGATTCTTTTGGGGGATTACCAGTACAGTAACCATACCAGGAAGTACTTAATTTATTAAGCTACTGCTTTTCTTAATCTCAGTGGAGATATTTACTGATAAACAGCTACCTACGCAGCATGTTCATGTCGTTCCAAAATGAGCTTTTATCTCTCTCCCCTCACCACAAATCAGATTCTTCTGAGGAGTTCCCAGTACATTATCCTTTCCCCTGTGTAATTACCTTAACAAGCTCCAGCTGTTTTTATTCTCAGAAGGTTTACTCCCTGATATACAGCTGCCGACCCCCTTCGTAAGTGCAGGTCCTAAATGAGCTTTTTTCTCTGTTCCCTCACCACAATCCAGATTCTTTTGGGGAGTTACCAGTACAGTAACCATACCAGGAAGTACTTAATTTATTAAGCTACTGCTTTTCTTAATCTCAGTGGAGATATTTACTGATAAACAGCTACTACGCAGCATGTTCATGTCGTTCCTAAATGAGCTTTTATCTCTCTCCCCTCACCACAAATCAGATTCTTCTGAGGAGTTCCCAGTACATTATCCTTTCCCCTGTGTAATTACCTTAACAAGCTCCAGCTGTTTTTATTCTCAGAAGGTTTACTCCCTGATATACAGCTGCCTACCCCCTTCGTAAGTGCAGGTCCTAAATGAGCTTTTTTCTCTGTTCCCTCACCACAATCCAGATTCTTTTGGGGAGTTACCAGTACAGTAACCATACCAGGAAGTACTTAATTTATTAAGCTACTGCTTTTCTTAATCTCAGTGGAGATATTTACTGATAAACAGCTACCTACGCAGCATGTTCATGTCGTTCCTAATGAGCTTTTATCTCTCTCCCCTCACCACAAATCAGATTCTTCTGAGGAGTTCCCAGTACATTATCCTTTCCCCTGTGTAATTACCTTAACAAGCTCCAGCTGTTTTTATTCTCAGAAGGTTTACTCCCTGATATACAGCTGCCTACCCCCTTCGTAAGTGCAGGTCCTAAATGAGCTTTTTTCTCTGTTCCCTCACCACAATCCAGATTCTTTTGAGGAGTTACCAGTACAGTAACCATACCAGGTAATTACTTAATTAAGCTACTGCTTTTCTTAATCTCAGTGGAGATATTTACTGATAAACAGCTACCTACTGCCTTCGTAATGCAGGTTCCTAAATGAGCTTTTATCTCTCTCCCCTCACCACAAATCAGATTCTTTCTGAGGAGTTCCCAGTACATTACCTTTCCCCTGTGTAATTATTAACTACTGCTGTTTTTATTCTCAGAAGGTTTACTCCCTGATAAACAGCTGCCTACCCGCCTTCGTGTCAGGTCCTAAATGAGCTTTTTCTCTGTTCCCTCACCACAATCCAGATTCTTTGGGGAGTTACCAGTACAGTAACCATACCTGTGTAATTACTTAACAAGCTACTGCTTTTCTTAATCTCAGTGGAGGATATTTACTGATAAACAGCTACCTACCCATGTTCATGTCGTTCCTAAATGAGCTTTTATCTCTCTCCCTCACCACAAATCAGATTCTTCTGAGGAGTTACCAGTACATTATCCTTTCCCCTGTGTAATTACCTTAAACAAGCTCCAGCTGTTTTTATTCTCAGTGGAGATATTTACTGATATACAGCTGCCTACCAGCTTCGTAAGTGCAGGTCCTAAATGAGCTTTTTCTCTCTCCCTCACCACAATCCAGATTCTTTTGAGGAGTTACCAGTACAGTAACCATACCAGGAAGTACTTAATTTATTAAGCTACTGCTTTTCTTAATCTCAGAATTTACTGATAAACAGCTGCCTACACCCATGTTCATGTCGTTCCTAAATGAGCTTTTATCTCTCTCCCTCACCACAAATCAGATTCTTCTGAGGAGTTCCCAGTACATTACCTTTCCCCTGTGTAATTACCTTAACAAGCTACAGCTGTTTTTATTCTCAGTGGAGATAGGTTTACTTGATATACAGCTGCCTACCCCCTTCGTAAGTGCAGGTCCTAAATGAGCTTTTTTCTCTTCCCTCACCACAATCCAGATTCTTTTGGGGAGTTACCAGTACAGTAACCATACCAGGAAGTACTTAATTTATTAAGCTACTGCTTTTCTTAATCTCAGTGGAGATATTTACTGATAAACAGCTACCTACGTCAGTGTTCATGTCGTTCCTAAATGAGCTTTTATCTCTCTCCCCTCACCACAAATCAGATTCTTCTGAGGAGTTCCCAGTACAGTATCCTTTCCCCTGTGTAATTACCTTAACAAGCTCCAGCTGTTTTTATTCTCAGAAGGTTTACTCCCTGATAAACAGCTGCCTACCCCTTCGTAAGTCAGGTCCTAAATGAGCTTTTTTCTCTGTTCCCTCACCACAATCCAGATTCTTTTGGGAGTTACCAGTACAGTCCATACCAGTGAAGTACTTAATTTATTAAGCTACTGCTTTTCTTAATCTCAGATGGAGATATTTACTGATAAACAGCGCCTACGTCAGTGTCAGGTTCCTAAATGAGCTTTTATCTCTCTCCCCTCACCACAAATCAGATTCTTCTGAGGAGTTCCCAGTACATTATCCTTTCCCCTGTGTAATTACCTTAAACAAGCTCCAGCTGTTTTTATTCTCAGAAGGTTTACTCCCTGATATACAGCTGCCTACGCCTGTTCAGTCGTCCTAAATGAGCTTTTTTCTCTGTTCCCTCACCACAATCCAGATTCTTTTGGGGAGTTACCAGTACAGTAACCATACCGTAAGTACTTATTTATTAAGCTACTGCTTTTCTTAATCTCAGTGGAGATATTTACTGATAAACAGCTACCTACGCAGCATGTTCATGTCGTTCCTAAATGAGCTTTATCTCTATCTCCCTCACCACAAATCAGATTCTTCTGAGGAGTTCCCAGTACATTATCCTTTCCCCTGTGTAATTACCTTAACAAGCTCCAGCTGTTTTTATTCTCAGAAGGTTTACTCCCTGATATACAGCTACCTACGCAGTAAGTGCAGTCGTCCTAAATGAGCTTTTTTCTCTGTTCCCTCACCACAATCCAGATTCTTTTGGGGAGTTACCAGTACAGTAACCATACCAGGAAGTACTTAATTTATTAAGCTACTGTTTTTAATTCTCAGTGGAGATATTTACTGATAAACAGCTACCTACGCAGCATGTCATGTCATGTCGTTCCTAAATGAGCTTTTATCTCTCTCCCCTCACCACAAATCAGATTCTTCTGAGGAGTTCCCAGTACATTATCCTTTCCCCTGTGTAATTACCTTAACAAGCTCCAGCTGTTTTTATTCTCAGAAGGTTTACTCCCTGATATACAGCTGCCTACCCTTCGTAAGTGCAGGTCCTAAATGAGCTTTTTTCTCTGTTCCCTCACCACAATCCAGATTCTTTTGGGGAGTTACCAGTACAGTAACCATACCAGGAAGTACTTAATTTATTAAGCTACTGCTTTTCTTAATCTCAGTGGAGATATTTACTGATAAACAGCTACCTACGCAGCATGTTCATGTCGTTCCTAAATGAGCTTTTATCTCTCTCCCCTCACCACAAATCAGATTCTTCTGAGGAGTTCCCAGTACATATCCTTTCCCCTGTGTAATTACCTTAACAAGCTCCAGCTGTTTTTATTCTCAGAAGGTTTACTCCCTGATATACAGCTGCCTACCCCCTTCGTAAGTGCAGGTCCTAAATGAGCTTTTTTCTCTGTTCCCTCACCACAATCCAGATTCTTTTGGGGAGTTACCAGTACAGTAACCATACCAGGAAGTACTTAATTTATTAAGCTACTGCTTTTCTTAATCTCAGTGGAGATATTTACTGATAAACAGCTACCTACGCAGCATGTTCATGTCGTTCCTAAATGAGCTTTTATCTCTCTCCCCTCACCACAAATCAGATTCTTCTGAGGAGTTCCCAGTACATTATCCTTTCCCCTGTGTAATTACCTTAACAAGCTCCAGCTGTTTTTATTCTCAGAAGGTTTACTCCCTGATATACAGCTGCCTACCCCCTTCGTAAGTGCAGGTCCTAAATGAGCTTTTTTCTCTGTTCCCTCACCACAATCCAGATTCTTTTGGGAGTTACCAGTACAGTACCATACCAGGAAGTACTTAATTTATTAAGCTACTGCTTTTCTTAATCTCAGATATTTACTGATAAACAGCTACCTACGCAGCATGTCATGTCGTTCCTAAATGAGCTTTTATCTCTCTCCCCTCACCACAAATCAGATTCTTCTGAGGAGTTCCCAGTACATTATCCTTTCCCCTGTGTAATTACCTTAACAAGCTCCAGCTGTTTTTATTCTCAGAAGGTTTACTCCCTGATATACAGCTGCCTACGCCTTCATAAGTGCAGGTCCTAAATGAGCTTTTTTCTCTGTCTCCCTCACCACAATCCAGATTCTTTTGGGGAGTTACCAGTACAGTACCATACCAGGAAGTACTTAATTTATTAAGCTACTGTTTCTTAATCTCAGTGGAGATATTTACTGATAAACAGCTACCTACGCAGCATGTTCATGTCGTTCCTAAATGAGCTTTTATCTCTCTCCCCTCACCACAAATCAGATTCTTCTGAGGAGTTCCCAGTACATTATCCTTTCCCCTGTGTAATTACCTTAACAAGCTCCAGCTGTTTTTATTCTCAGAAGGTTTACTCCCTGATATACAGCTGCCTACCCCTTCGTAAGTGCAGGTCCTAAATGAGCTTTTTTCTCTGTTCCCTCACCACAATCCAGATTCTTTTGGGGAGTTACCAGTACAGTAACCATACCAGGAAGTACTTAATTTATTAAGCTACTGCTTTTCTTAATCTCAGTGGAGATATTTACTGATAAACAGCTACCTACGCAGCATGTTCATGTCGTTCCTAAATGAGCTTTTATCTCTCTCCCCTCACCACAAATCAGATTCTTCTGAGGAGTTCCCAGTACATTATCCTTTCCCCTGTGTAATTACCTTAAACAAGCTCCAGCTGTTTTTATTCTCAGAAGGTTTACTCCCTGATATACAGCTGCCTACCCCTTCGTAAGTGCAGGTCCTAAATGAGCTTTTTTCTCTGTTCCCTCACCACAATCCAGATTCTTTTGGGGAGTTACCAGTACAGTAACCATACCAGTGTAAGTATTAAGCTACTGCTTTTCTTAATCTCAGTGGAGATATTTACTGATAAACAGCTACCTACGCAGCATGTTCATGTCGTTCCTAAATGAGCTTTTATCTCTCTCCCCTCACCACAAATCAGATTCTTCTGAGGAGTTCCCAGTACATTATCCTTTCCCCTGTGTAATTACCTTAACAAGCTCCAGCTGTTTTTATTCTCAGAAGGTTTAC
The DNA here is from genome assembly GCF_023159225.1 of Perognathus longimembris pacificus. Taxonomy (NCBI): domain Eukaryota; kingdom Metazoa; phylum Chordata; class Mammalia; order Rodentia; family Heteromyidae; genus Perognathus; species Perognathus longimembris. The sequence goes on along the minus strand of NW_025956053.1, from coordinate 34,288 downwards.
TCCCTGATATACAGCTGTAAGCTGTCAGTGCGTCCTAAATGAGCTTTTTTCTCTGTTCCCTCACCACAATCCAGATTCTTTTGGGGAGTTACCAGTACAGTAACCATACCAGGAAGTACTTAATTAAGCTACTGCTTTTCTTAATCTCAGTGGAGATATTTACTGATAAACAGCTACCTACGCAGCATGTTCATGTCGTTCCTAAATGAGCTTTTATCTCTCTCCCTCACCACAAATCAGATTCTTCTGAGGAGTTCCCAGTACTTTAATTTCCCCTGTGTAATTACCTTAACAAGCTCCAGCTGTTTTTATTCTCAGAAGGTTTACTCCCTGATATACAGCTGCCTACCCCCTTCGTAAAGTGTCAGTCGTCCTAAATGAGCTTTTTTCTCTGTTCCCTCACCACAATCCAGATTCTTTTGGGGAGTTACCAGTACAGTAACCATACCAGGAAGTACTTAATTTATTAAGCTACTGCTTTTCTTAATCTCAGAAGTTTACTGATAAACAGCTACCTACGCAGCATGTTCATGTCGTTCCTAAATGAGCTTTTATCTCTCTCCCCTCACCACAAATCAGATTCTTCTGAGGAGTTCCCAGTACATTATCCTTTCCCCTGTGTAATTACCTTAACAAGCTCCAGCTGTTTTTATTCTCAGAAGGTTTACTCCCTGATATACAGCCTACCCCCTTCGTAAGTGCAGGTCCTAAATGAGCTTTTTTCTCTGTTCCCTCACCACAATCCAGATTCTTTTGGGGAGTTACCAGTACAGTAACCATACCAGGAAGTACTTAATTTATTAAGCTACTGCTTTTCTTAATCTCAGTGGAGATATTTACTGATAAACAGCTACCTACGCAGCATGTTCATGTCGTTCCTAAATGAGCTTTTATCTCTCTCCCCTCACCACAAATCAGATTCTTCTGAGGAGTTCCCAGTACATATCCTTTCCCCTGTGTAATTACCTTAACAAGCTCCAGCTGTTTTTATTCTCAGAAGGTTTACTCCCTGATATACAGCTGCCTACCCCCTTCGTAAGTGCAGGTCCTAAATGAGCTTTTTTCTCTGTTCCCTCACCACAATCCAGATTCTTTTGGGGAGTTACCAGTACAGTATCCATACCAGGAAGTACTTAATTTATTAAGCTACTGCTTTTCTTAATCTCAGTGGAGATATTTACTGATAAACAGCTACCTACGCAGCATGTTCATGTCGTTCCTAAATGAGCTTTTATCTCTCTCCCCTCACCACAAATCAGATTCTTCTGAGGAGTTCCCAGTACATTATCCTTTCCCCTGTGTAATTACCTTAACAAGCTCCAGCTGTTTTTATTCTCAGAAGGTTTACTCCCTGATATACAGCTGCCTACCCCCTTCGTAAGTGCAGGTCCTAAATGAGCTTTTTTCTCTGTTCCCTCACCACAATCCAGATTCTTTTGGGGAGTTACCAGTACAGTAACCATACCAGGAAGTACTTAATTTATTAAGCTACTGCTTTTCTTAATCTCAGTGGAGATATTTACTGATAAACAGCTACCTACGCAGCATGTTCATGTCGTTCCTAAATGAGCTTTTATCTCTCTCCCCTCACCACAAATCAGATTCTTCTGAGGAGTTCCCAGTACATTATCCTTTCCCCTGTGTAATTACCTTAACAAGCTCCAGCTGTTTTTATTCTCAGAAGGTTTACTCCCTGATATACAGCTGCCTACCCTTCGTAAGTGCAGGTCCTAAATGAGCTTTTTTCTCTGTTCCCTCACCACAATCCAGATTCTTTTGGGGAGTTACCAGTACAGTAACCATACCAGGAAGTACTTAATTTAAACTCCACTGCTTTTCTTAATCTCAGTGGAGATATTTACTGATAAACAGCTACCTACGCAGCATGTTCATGTCGTTCCTAAATGAGCTTTTATCTCTCTCCCTCACCACAAATCAGATTCTTCTGAGGAGTTCCCAGTACATTATCCTTTCCCCTGTGTAATTACCTTAACAAGCTCCAGCTGTTTTTATTCTCAGAAGGTTTACTCCCTGATATACAGCTGCCTACCCCCTTCGTAAGTGCAGGTCCTAAATGAGCTTTTTTCTCTGTTCCCTCACCACAATCCAGATTCTTTTGGGGAGTTACCAGTACAGTAACCATACCAGGAAGTACTTAATTTATTAAGCTACTGCTTTTCTTAATCTCAGTGGAGATATTTACTGATAAACAGCTACCTACGCAGCATGTTCATGTCGTTCATAAATGAGCTTTTATCTCTCTCCCCTCACCACAAATCAGATTCTTCTGAGGAGTTCCCAGTACATTATCCTTTCCCCTGTGTAATTACCTTAACAAGCTCCAGCTGTTTTTATTCTCAGAAGGTTTACTCCCTGATATACAGCTGCCTACCCCCTTCGTAAGTGCAGGTCCTAAATGAGCTTTTTTCTCTGTTCCCTCACCACAATCCAGATTCTTTTGGGGAGTTACCAGTACAGTAACCATACCAGGAAGTACTTAATTTATTAAGCTACTGCTTTTCTTAATCTCAGTGGAGATATTTACTGATAAACAGCTACCTACGCAGCATGTTCATGTCGTTCCTAAATGAGCTTTTATCTCTCTCCCCTCACCACAAATCAGATTCTTCTGAGGAGTTCCCAGTACATTATCCTTTCCCCTGTGTAATTACCTTAACAAGCTCCAGCTGTTTTTATTCTCAGAAGTTTACTCCCTGATATACAGCTGCCTACCCCCTTCGTAAGTGCAGGTCCTAAATGAGCTTTTTTCTCTGTTCCCTCACCACAATCCAGATCCTTTTGAGGAGTTACCAGTACAGTAACCATACCAGGAAGTACTTAATTTATTAAGCTACTGCTTTTCTTAATCTCAGTGGAGATATTTACTGATAAACAGCTACCTACGCAGCATGTTCATGTCGTTCCTAAATGAGCTTTTATCTCTCTCCCCTCACCACAAATCAGATTCTTCTGAGGAGTTCCCAGTACATTATCCTTTCCCCTGTGTAATTACCTTAACAAGCTCCAGCTGTTTTTATTCTCAGAAGGTTTACTCCCTGATATACAGCTGCCTACCCCCTTCGTAAGTGCAGGTCCTAAATGAGCTTTTTTCTCTGTTCCCTCACCACAATCCAGATTCTTTTGGGGAGTTACCAGTACAGTAACCATACCAGGAAGTACTTAATTTATTAAGCTACTGCTTTTCTTAATCTCAGTGGAGATATTTACTGATAAACAGCTACCTACGCAGCATGTTCATGTCGTTCGTAAATGAGCTTTTATCTCTCTCCCCTCACCACAAATCAGATTCTTCTGAGGAGTTCCCAGTACATTATCCTTTCCCCTGTGTAATTACCTTAACAAGCTCCAGCTGTTTTTATTCTCAGAAGGTTTACTCCTGATATACAGCTGCCTACCCCTTCGTAAGTGAAGGTCCTAAATGAGCTTTTTTCTCTGTTCCCTCACCACAATCCAGATTCTTTTGGGGAGTTACCAGTACAGTAATCATACCAGGAAGTACTTAATTTATTAAGCTACTGCTTTTCTTAATCTCAGTGGAGATATTTACTGATAAACAGCTACCTACGCAGCATGTTCATGTCGTTCCTAAATGAGCTTTTATCTCTCTCCCCTCACCACAAATCAGATTCTTCTGAGGAGTTCCCAGTACATTATCCTTTCCCCTGTGTAATTACCTTAACAAGCTCCAGCTGTTTTTATTCTCAGAAGGTTTACTCCCTGATATACAGCTGCCTACCCCCTTCGTAAGTGCAGGTCCTAAATGAGCTTTTTTCTCTGTTCCCTCACCACAATCCAGATTCTTTTGGGGAGTTACCAGTACAGTAACCATACCAGGAAGTACTTAATTTATTAAGCTACTGCTTTTCTTAATCTCAGTGGAGATATTTACTGATAAACAGCTACCTAGGCAGCATGTTCATGTCGTTCATAAATGAGCTTTTATCTCTCTCCCTCACCACAAATCAGATTCTTCTGAGGAGTTCCCAGTACATTATCCTTTCCCCTGTGTAATTACCTTAACAAGCTCCAGCTGTTTTTATTCTCAGAAGGTTTACTCCCTGATATACAGCTGCCTACCCCTTCGTAAGTGCGTCCTAAATGAGCTTTTTTCTCTGTTCCCTCACCACAATCCAGATTCTTTTGGGGAGTTACCAGTACAGTAACCATACCAGGAAGTACTTAATTTATTAAGCTACTGCTTTTCTTAATCTCAGTGGAGATATTTACTGATAAACAGCTACCTACGCAGCATGTTCATGTCGTTCCTAAATGAGCTTTTATCTCTCTCCCCTCACCACAAATCAGATTCTTCTGAGGAGTTCCCAGTACATTATCCTTTCCCCTGTGTAATTACCTTAACAAGCTCCAGCTGTTTTTATTCTCAGAAGGTTTACTCCCTGATATACAGCTGCCTACCCCCTTCGTAAGTGCAGGTCCTAAATGAGCTTTTTTCTCTGTTCCCTCACCACAATCCAGATTCTTTTGGGGAGTTACCAGTACAGTAACCATACCAGGAAGTACTTAATTTATTAAGCTACTGCTTTTCTTAATCTCAGTGGAGATATTTACTGATAAACAGCTACCTACGCAGCATGTTCATGTCGTTCCTAAATGAGCTTTTATCTCTCTCCCCTCACCACAAATCAGATTCTTCTGAGGAGTTCCCAGTACTTTATCCATTCCCCTGTGTAATTACCTTAACAAGCTCCAGCTGTTTTTATTCTCAGAAGGTTTACTCCCTGATATACAGCTGCCTACCCCTTCGTAAGTGCAGGTCCTAAATGAGCTTTTTTCTCTGTTCCCTCACCACAATCCAGATTCTTTTGGGGAGTTACCAGTACAGTAACCATACCAGGAAGTACTTAATTTATTAAGCTACTGCTTTTCTTAATCTCAGTGGAGATATTTACTGATAAACAGCTACCTACGCAGCATGTTCATGTCGTTCCTAAATGAGCTTTTATCTCTCTCCCCTCACCACAAATCAGATTCTTCTGAGGAGTTCCCAGTACATTATCCTTTCCCCTGTGTAATTACCTTAACAAGCTCCAGCTGTTTTTATTCTCAGAAGGTTTACTCCTGATATACAGCTGCCTACCCCCTTCGTAAGTGCAGGTCCTAAATGAGCTTTTTTCTCTGTTCCCTCACCACAATCCAGATTCTTTTGGGAGTTACCAGTACAGTAACCATACCAGGAAGTACTTAATTTATTAAGCTACTGCTTTTCTTAATCTCAGTGGAGATATTTACTGATAAACAGCTACCTACGCAGCATGTTCATGTCGTTCCTAAATGAGCTTTTATCTCTCTCCCCTCACCACAAATCAGATTCTTCTGAGGAGTTCCCAGTACATTATCCTTTCCCCTGTGTAATTACCTTAACAAGCTCCAGCTGTTTTTATTCTCAGAAGGTTTACTCCCTGATATACAGCTGCCTACCCCCTTCGTAAGTGCAGGTCCTAAATGAGCTTTTTTCTCTGTTCCCTCACCACAATCCAGATTCTTTTGGGGAGTTACCAGTACAGTAACCATACCAGGAAGTACTTAATTTATTAAGCTACTGCTTTTCTTAATCTCAGTGGAGATATTTACTGATAAACAGCTACCTACGCAGCATGTTCATGTCGTTCCTAAATGAGCTTTTATCTCTCTCCCCTCACCACAAATCAGATTCTTCTGAGGAGTTCCCAGTACATTATCCTTTCCCCTGTGTAATTACCTTAACAAGCTCCAGCTGTTTTTATTCTCAGAAGGTTTACTCCCTGATATACAGCTGCCTACCCCTTCGTAAGTGCAGGTCCTAAATGAGCTTTTTTCTCTGTTCCCTCACCACAATCCAGATTCTTTTGGGGAGTTACCAGTACAGTAACCATACCAGGAAGTACTTAATTTATTAAGCTACTGCTTTTCTTAATCTCAGTGGAGATATTTACTGATAAACAGCTACCTACGCAGCATGTTCATGTCGTTCCTAAATGAGCTTTTATCTCTCTCCCCTCACCACAAATCAGATTCTTCTGAGGAGTTCCCAGTACATTATCCTTTCCCCTGTGTAATTACCTTAACAAGCTCCAGCTGTTTTTATTCTCAGAAGGTTTACTCCCTGATATACAGCTGCCTACCCCTTCGTAAGTGCAGGTCCTAAATGAGCTTTTTTCTCTGTTCCCTCACCACAATCCAGATTCTTTGGGGAGTTACCAGTACAGTAACCATACCAGGAAGTACTTAATTTATTAAGCTACTGCTTTTCTTAATCTCAGTGGAGATATTTACTGATAAACAGCTACCTACGCAGCATGTTCATGTCGTTCATAAATGAGCTTTTATCTCTCTCCCCTCACCACAAATCAGATTCTTCTGAGGAGTTCCCAGTACTTTATCCTTTCCCCTGTGTAATTACCTTAACAAGCTCCAGCTGTTTTTATTCTCAGAAGGTTTACTCCCTGATATACAGCTGCCTACCCCCTTCGTAAGTGCAGGTCCTAAATGAGCTTTTTTCTCTGTTCCCTCACCACAATCCAGATTCTTTGGGGAGTTACCAGTACAGTAACCATACCAGGAAGTACTTAATTTATTAAGCTACTGCTTTTCTTAATCTCAGTGGAGATATTTACTGATAAACAGCTACCTACGCAGCATGTTCATGTCGTTCCTAAATGAGCTTTTATCTCTCTCCCCTCACCACAAATCAGATTCTTCTGAGGAGTTCCCAGTACTTTATAATTTCCCCTGTGTAATTACCTTAACAAGCTCCAGCTGTTTTTATTCTCAGAAGGTTTACTCCCTGATATACAGCTGCCTACCCCCTTCGTAAGTGTATGTCCTAAATGAGCTTTCTTCTCTGTTCCCTCACCACAATCCAGATTCTTTTGGAGAGTTACCAGTACAGTAACCATACCAGAAAGTACTTAATTTATTAAGCTACTGCTTTTCTTAATCTCTGTGGAGTTATTTACTGATAAACAGCTACCTACGCAGCATGTTCATGTCGTTCCTAATGAGCTTTTATCTCTCTCCCCTCACCACAAATCAGATTCTTCTGAGGAGTTCCCAGTACTTTATCCATTCCCCTGTGTAATTACCTTAACAAGCTCCAGCTCTTTTTACTCTCAGAAGGTTTACTCCCTGAAATACAGCTGCCTACCCCCTTCGTCAGTGCAGGTCATAAATGAGCTTTTTTCTCTGTTCCCTCACCACAATCCAGATTCTTTTGGGGAGTTACCAGTACAGTAACCATACCAGGAAGTACTTAATTTATTAAGCTACTGCTTTTCTTAATCTCAGTGGAGATATTTACTGATAAACAGCTACCTACGCAGCATGTTCATGTCGTTCCTAAATGAGCTTTTATCTCTCTCCCCTCACCACAAATCAGATTCTTCTGAGGAGTTCCCAGTACATTATCCTTTCCCCTGTGTAATTACCTTAACAAGCTCCAGCTGTTGTTATTCTCAGAAGGTTTACTTCCTGATATACAGCTTCCTACCGCCTTCGTAAGTGCAGGTCCTAAATGAGCTTTTTTCTCTGTTCCCTCACCACAATCCAGATTCTTTTGGGGAGTTACCAGTACAGTAATCATAGCAGGAAGTACTTAATTTATTAAGCTACTGCTTTTCTTAATCTCAGTGGAGATATTTACTGATAAACAGCTACCTACGCAGCATGTTCATGTCGTTCTAAATGAGCTTTTATCTCTCTCCCCTCACCACAAATCAGATTCTTCTGAGGAGTTCCCAGTACATTATCCTTTCCCATGTGTAATTACCTTAACAAGCTCCAGCTGTTTTTATTCTCAGAAGGTTTACTCCCTGATATACAGCTGCCTACCCCCTTCGTAAGTGCAGGTCCTAAATGAGCTTTTTTCTCTGTTCCCTCACCATAATCCAGATTCTTTTGGGGAGTTACCAGTACAGTAACCATACCTGGAAGTACTTAATTTATTAATCTACTGCTTTTCTTAATCTCAGTGGAGATATTTACTGATAAACAGCTACCTACGCAGCATGTTCATGTCGTTCCTAGATGAACTTTTATCTCTCTCCCCTCACCACAAATCAGATTCTTCTGAGGAGTTCCCAGTACATTATCCTTTCCCCTGTGTAATTACCTTAACAAGCTCCAGCTGTTTTTATTCTCAGAAGGTTTACTCCCTGATATACAGCTGCCTACCCCCTTCGTAAGTGCAGGTCCTAAATGAGCTTTTTTCTCTGTTCCCTCACCACAATCCAGATTCTTTTGGGGAGTTACCAGTACAGTAACCATACCAGGAAGTACTTAATTTATTAAGCTACTGCTTTTCTTAATCTCAGTGGAGATATTTACTGATAAACAGCTACCTACGCAGCATGTTCATGTCGTTCCTAAATGAGCTTTTATCTCTCTCCCCTCACCACAAATCAGATTCTTCTGAGGAGTTCCCAGTACATTATCCTTTCCCCTGTGTAATTACCTTAACAAGCTCCAGCTGTTTTTATTCTCAGAAGGTTTACTCCCTGATATACACTGCCTACCCCCTTCGTAAGTGCAGGTCCTAAATGAGCTTTTTTCTCTGTTCCCTCACCACAATCCAGATTCTTTTGGGGAGTTACCAGTACAGTAACCATACCAGGAAGTACTTAATTTATTAAGCTACTGCTTTTCTTAATCTCAGTGGAGATATTTACTGATAAACAGCTACCTACGCAGCATGTTCATGTCGTTCCTAAATGAGCTTTTATCTCTCTCCCCTCACCACAAATCAGATTCTTCTGAGGAGTTCCCAGTACATTATCCTTTCCCCTGTGTAATTACCTTAACAAGCTCCAGCTGTTTTTATTCTCAGAAGGTTTACTCCCTGATATACAGCTGCCTACCCCTTCGTAAGTGCAGGTCCTAAATGAGCTTTTTTCTCTGTTCCCTCACCACAATCCAGATTCTTTTGGGGAGTTACCAGTACAGTAACCATACCAGGAAGTACTTAATTTATTAAGCTACTGCTTTTCTTAATCTCAGTGGAGATATTTACTGATAAACAGCTACCTACGCAGCATGTTCATGTCGTTCCTAAATGAGCTTTTATCTCTCTCCCCTCACCACAAATCAGATTCTTCTGAGGAGTTCCCAGTACTTTATCCTTTCCCCTGTGTAATTACCTTAACAAGCTCCAGCTGTTTTTATTCTCAGAAGGTTTACTCCCTGATATACAGCTGCCTACCCCTTCGTAAGTGCAGGTCCTAAATGAGCTTTTTTCTCTGTTCCCTCACCACAATCCAGATTCTTTTGGGGAGTTACCAGTACAGTAACCATACCAGGAAGTACTTAATTTATTAAGCTACTGCTTTTCTTAATCTCAGTGGAGATATTTACTGATAAACAGCTACCTACGCAGCATGTTCATGTCGTTCCTAAATGAGCTTTTATCTCTCTCCCCTCACCACAAATCAGATTCTTCTGAGGAGTTCCCAGTACTTTATCCTTTCCCCTGTGTAATTACCTTAACAAGCTCCAGCTGTTTTTATTCTCAGAAGGTTTACTCCCTGATATACAGCTGCCTACCCCCTTCGTAAGTGCAGGTCCTAAATGAGCTTTTTTCTCTGTTCCCTCACCACAATCCAGATTCTTTTGGGGAGTTACCAGTACAGTAACCATACCAGGAAGTACTTAATTTATTAAGCTACTGCTTTTCTTAATCTCAGTGGAGATATTTACTGATAAACAGCTACCTACGCAGCATGTTCATGTCGTTCCTAAATGAGCTTTTATCTCTCTCCCCTCACCACAAATCAGATTCTTCTGAGGAGTTCCCAGTACATTATCCTTTCCCCTGTGTAATTACCTTAACAAGCTCCAGCTGTTTTTATTCTCAGAAGGTTTACTCCTGATATACAGCTGCCTACCCCCTTCGTAAGTGCAGGTCCTAAATGAGCTTTTTTCTCTGTTCCCTCACCACAATCCAGATTCTTTTGGGAGAGTTACCAGTACAGTAACCATACCAGGAAGTACTTAATTTATTAAGCTACTGCTTTTCTTAATCTCAGTGGAGATATTTACTGATAAACAGCTACCTACGCAGCATGTTCATGTCGTTCCTAAATGAGCTTTTATCTCTCTCCCCTCACCACAAATCAGATTCTTCTGAGGAGTTCCCAGTACATTATCCTTTCCCCTGTGTAATTACCTTAACAAGCTCCAGCTGTTTTTATTCTCAGAAGGTTTACTCCCTGATATACAGCTGCCTACCCCCTTCGTAAGTGCAGGTCCTAAATGAGCTTTTTTCTCTGTTCCCTCACCACAATCCAGATTCTTTTGGGGAGTTACCAGTACAGTAACCATACCAGGAAGTACTTAATTTATTAAGCTACTGCTTTTCTTAATCTCAGTGGAGATATTTACTGATAAACAGCTACCTACGCAGCATGTTCATGTCGTTCCTAAATGAGCTTTTATCTCTCTCCCCTCACCACAAATCAGATTCTTCTGAGGAGTTCCCAGTACATTATCCTTTCCCCTGTGTAATTACCTTAACAAGCTCCAGCTGTTTTTATTCTCAGAAGGTTTACTCCCTGATATACAGCTGCCTACCCCCTTCGTAAGTGCAGGTCCTAAATGAGCTTTTTTCTCTGTTCCCTCACCACAATCCAGATTCTTTTGGGGAGTTACCAGTACAGTAACCATACCAGGAAGTACTTAATTTATTAAGCTACTGCTTTTCTTAATCTCAGTGGAGATATTTACTGATAAACAGCTACCTACGCAGCATGTTCATGTCGTTCCTAAATGAGCTTTTATCTCTCTCCCCTCACCACAAATCAGATTCTTCTGAGGAGTTCCCAGTACATTATCCTTTCCCCTGTGTAATTACCTTAACAAGCTCCAGCTGTTTTTATTCTCAGAAGGTTTACTCCCTGATATACAGCTGCCTACCCCCTTCGTAAGTGCAGGTCCTAAATGAGCTTTTTTCTCTGTTCCCTCACCAAATCCAGATTCTTTTGGGGAGTTACCAGTACAGTAACCATACCAGGAAGTACTTAATTTATTAAGCTACTGCTTTTCTTAATCTCAGTGGAGATATTTACTGATAAACAGCTACCTACGCAGCATGTTCATGTCGTTCCTAAATGAGCTTTTATCTCTCTCCCCTCACCACAAATCAGATTCTTCTGAGGAGTTCCCAGTACATTATCCTTTCCCCTGTGTAATTACCTTAACAAGCTCCAGCTGTTTTTATTCTCAGAAGGTTTACTCCCTGATATACAGCTGCCTACCCCCTTCGTAAGTGCAGGTCCTAAATGAGCTTTTTTCTCTGTTCCCTCACCACAATCCAGATTCTTTTGGGGAGTTACCAGTACAGTAACCATACCAGGAAGTACTTAATTTATTAAGCTACTGCTTTTCTTAATCTCAGTGGAGATATTTACTGATAAACAGCTACCTACGCAGCATGTTCATGTCGTTCCTAAATGAGCTTTTATCTCTCTCCCCTCACCACAAATCAGATTCTTCTGAGGAGTTCCCAGTACATTATCCTTTCCCCTGTGTAATTACCTTAACAAGCTCCAGCTGTTTTTATTCTCAGAAGGTTTACTCCCTGATATACAGCTGCCTACCCCCTTCGTAAGTGCAGGTCCTAAATGAGCTTTTTTCTCTGTTCCCTCACCACAATCCAGATTCTTTTGGGGAGTTACCAGTACAGTAACCATACCAGGAAGTACTTAATTTATTAAGCTACTGCTTTTCTTAATCTCAGTGGAGATATTTACTGATAAACAGCTACCTATGCAGCATGTTCATGTCGTTCTAAATGAGCTTTTATCTCTCTCCCCTCACCACAAATCAGATTCTTCTGAGGAGTTCCCAGTACATTATCCTTTCCCCTGTGTAATTACCTTAACAAGCTCCAGCTGTTTTTATTCTCAGAAGGTTTACTCCCTGATATACAGCTGCCTACCCCCTTCGTAAGTGCAGGTCCTAAATGAGCTTTTTTCTCTGTTCCCTCACCACAATCCAGATTCTTTTGGGGAAGTTACCAGTACAGTAACCATACCAGGAAGTACTTAATTTATTAAGCTACTGCTTTTCTTAATCTCAGTGGAGATATTTACTGATAAACAGCTACCTACGCAGCATGTTCATGTCGTTCCTAAATGAGCTTTTATCTCTCTCCCCTCACCACAAATCAGATTCTTCTGAGGAGTTCCCAGTACATTATCCTTTCCCCTGTGTAATTACCTTAACAAGCTCCAGCTGTTTTTATTCTCAGAAGGTTTACTCCCTGATATACAGCTGCCTACCCCCTTCGTAAGTGCAGGTCCTAAATGAGCTTTTTTCTCTGTTCCCTCACCACAATCCAGATTCTTTTGGGGAGTTACCAGTACAGTAACCATACCAGGAAGTACTTAATTTATTAAGCTACTGCTTTTCTTAATCTCAGTGGAGATATTTACTGATAAACAGCTACCTAGGCAGCATGTTCATGTCGTTCCTAAATGAGCTTTTATCTCTCTCCCCTCACCACAAATCAGATTCTTCTGAGGAGTTCCCAGTACATTATCCTTTCCCCTGTGTAATTACCTTAACAAGCTCCAGCTGTTTTTATTCTCAGAAGGTTTACTCCCTGATATACAGCTGCCTACCCCTTCGTAAGTGCAGGTCCTAAATGAGCTTTTTTCTCTGTTCCCTCACCACAATCCAGATTCTTTTGGGGAGTTACCAGTACAGTAACCATACCAGGAAGTACTTAATTTATTAAGCTACTGCTTTTCTTAATCTCAGTGGAGATATTTACTGATAAACAGCTACCTACGCAGCATGTTCATGTCGTTCCTAAATGAGCTTTTATCTCTCTCCCTCACCACAAATCAGATTCTTCTGAGGAGTTCCCAGTACTTTATCCTTTCCCCTGTGTAATTACCTTAACAAGCTCCAGCTGTTTTTATTCTCAGAAGGTTTACTCCCTGATATACAGCTGCCTACCCCCTTCGTAAGTGCAGGTCCTAAATGAGCTTTTTTCTCTGTTCCCTCACCACAATCCAGATTCTTTTGGGGAGTTACCAGTACAGTAACCATACCAGGAAGTACTTAATTTATTAAGCTACTGCTTTTCTTAATCTCAGTGGAGATATTTACTGATAAACAGCTACCTACGCAGCATGTTCATGTCGTTCCTAAATGAGCTTTTATCTCTCTCCCCTCACCACAAATCAGATTCTTCTGAGGAGTTCCCAGTACTTTATCCTTTCCCCTGTGTAATTACCTTAACAAGCTCCAGCTGTTTTTATTCTCAGAAGGTTTACTCCCTGATATACAGCTGCCTACCCCCTTCGTAAGTGCAGGTCCTAAATGAGCTTTTTTCTCTGTTCCCTCACCACAATCCAGATTCTTTTGGGGAGTTACCAGTACAGTAACCATACCAGGAAGTACTTAATTTATTAAGCTACTGCTTTTCTTAATCTCAGTGGAGATATTTACTGATAAACAGCTACCTACGCAGCATGTTCATGTCGTTCCTAAATGAGCTTTTATCTCTCTCCCCTCACCACAAATCAGATTCTTCTGAGGAGTTCCCAGTACATTATCCTTTCCCCTGTGTAATTACCTTAACAAGCTCCAGCTGTTTTTATTCTCAGAAGGTTTACTCCCTGATATACAGCTGCCTACCCCTTCGTAAGTGCAGGTCCTAAATGAGCTTTTTTCTCTGTTCCCTCACCACAATCCAGATTCTTTTGGGGAGTTACCAGTACAGTAACCATACCAGGAAGTACTTAATTTATTAAGCTACTGCTTTTCTTAATCTCAGTGGATATTTACTGATAAACAGCTACCTACGCAGCATGTTCATGTCGTTCCTAAATGAGCTTTTATCTCTCTCCCCTCACCACAAATCAGATTCTTCTGAGGAGTTCCCAGTACATTATCCTTTCCCCTGTGTAATTACCTTAACAAGCTCCAGCTGTTTTTATTCTCAGAAGGTTTACTCCCTGATATACAGCTGCCTACCCCCTTCGTAAGTGCAGGTCCTAAATGAGCTTTTTTCTCCTGTTCCCTCACCACAATCCAGATTCTTTTGGGGAGTTACCAGTACAGTAACCATACCAGGAAGTACTTAATTTATTAAGCTACTGCTTTTCTTAATCTCAGTGGAGATATTTACTGATAAACAGCTACCTACGCAGCATGTTCATGTCGTTCCTAAATGAGCTTTTATCTCTCTCCCCTCACCACAAATCAGATTCTTCTGAGGAGTTCCCAGTACATTATCCTTTCCCCTGTGTAATTACCTTAACAAGCTCCAGCTGTTTTTATTCTCAGAAGGTTTACTCCCTGATATACAGCTGCCTACCCCCTTCGTAAGTGCAGGTCCTAAATGAGCTTTTTTCTCTGTTCCCTCACCACAATCCAGATTCTTTTGGGGAGTTACCAGTACAGTAACCATACCAGGAAGTACTTAATTTATTAAGCTACTGCTTTTCTTAATCTCAGTGGCGATATTTACTGATAAACAGCTACCTACGCAGCATGTTCATGTCGTTCCTAAATGAGCTTTTATCTCTCTCCCCTCACCACAAATCAGATTCTTCTGAGGAGTTCCCAGTACATTATCCTTTCCCCTGTGTAATTACCTTAACAAGCTCCAGCTGTTTTTATTCTCAGAAGGTTTACTCCCTGATATACAGCTGCCTACCGCCTTCGTAAGTGCAGGTCCTAAATGAGCTCTTTTCTCTGTTCCCTCACCAAAATCCAGATTCTTTGGGGAGTTACCAGTACGGTAACCATACCAGGAAGTACGTAATTTATTAAGCTACTGCTTTTCTTAATCTCAGTGGAGATATTTACTGATAAACAGCTACCTACGCAGCATGTTCATGTCGTTCATAAATGAGCTTTTATCTCTCTCCCCTCACCACAAATCAGATTCTTCTGAGGAGTTCCCAGTACTTTATCCTTTCCCCTGTGTAATTACCTTAACAAGCTCCATCTGTTTTATTCTCAGAAGGTTTACTCCCTGATATACAGCTGCCTACCCCCTTCGTAAGTGCAGGTCCTAAATGAGCTTTTTTCTCTTTTCCCTCACCACAATCCAGATTCTTCTGGGGAGTTACCAGTACAGTAAGCATACCAGGAAGTACTTAATTTATTAAGCTACTGCTTTTCTTAATCTCAGTGGTGATATTTACTGATAAACAGCTACCTACGCAGCATGTTCATGTCGTTCCTAAATGAGCTTTTATCTCTCTCCCCTCACCACAAATCAGATTCTTCTGAGGAGTTCCCAGTACTTTATAATTTCCCCTGTGTAATTACCTTAACAAGCTCCAGCTGTTTTTATTCTCAGAAGGTTTACTCCCTGATATACAGCTGCCTACCCCCTTCGTAAGTGTATGTCCTAAATGAGCTTTCTTCTCTGTTCCCTCACCACAATCCAGATTCTTTTGGAGAGTTACCAGTACAGTAACCATACCAGAAAGTACTTAATTTATTAAGCTACTGCTTTTCTTAATCTCTGTGGAGTTATTTACTGATAAACAGCTACCTACGCAGCATGTTCATGTCGTTCCTAATGAGCTTTTATCTCTCTCCCCTCACCACAAATCAGATTCTTCTGAGGAGTTCCCAGTACTTTATCCATTCCCCTGTGTAATTACCTTAACAAGCTCCAGCTCTTTTTACTCTCAGAAGGTTTACTCCCTGAAATACAGCTGCCTACCCCCTTCGTCAGTGCAGGTCATAAATGAGCTTTTTTCTCTGTTCCCTCACCACAATCCAGATTCTTTTGGGGAGTTACCAGTACAGTAACCATACCAGGAAGTACTTAATTTATTAAGCTACTGCTTTTCTTAATCTCAGTGGAGATATTTACTGATAAACAGCTACCTACGCAGCATGTTCATGTCGTTCCTAAATGAGCTTTTATCTCTCTCCCCTCACCACAAATCAGATTCTTCTGAGGAGTTCCCAGTACATTATCCTTTCCCCTGTGTAATTACCTTAACAAGCTCCAGCTGTTGTTATTCTCAGAAGGTTTACTTCCTGATATACAGCTTCCTACCGCCTTCGTAAGTGCAGGTCCTAAATGAGCTTTTTTCTCTGTTCCCTCACCACAATCCAGATTCTTTTGGGGAGTTACCAGTACAGTAATCATAGCAGGAAGTACTTAATTTATTAAGCTACTGCTTTTCTTAATCTCAGTGGAGATATTTACTGATAAACAGCTACCTACGCAGCATGTTCATGTCGTTCATAAATGAGCTTTTATCTCTCTCCCCTCACCACAAATCAGATTCTTCTGAGGAGTTCCCAGTACATTATCCTTTCCCATGTGTAATTACCTTAACAAGCTCCAGCTGTTTTTATTCTCAGAAAGTTTACTCCCTGATATACAGCTGCCTACCCCCTTCGTAAGTGCAGGTCCTAAATGAGCTTTTTTCTCTGTTCCCTCACCATAATCCAGATTCTTTTGGGGAGTTACCAGTACAGTAACCATACCTGGAAGTACTTAATTTATTAATCTACTGCTTTTCTTAATCTCAGTGGAGATATTTACTGATAAACAGCTACCTACGCAGCATGTTCATGTCGTTCCTAGATGAACTTTTATCTCTCTCCCCTCACCACAAATCAGATTCTTCTGAGGAGTTCCCAGTACATTATCCTTTCCCCTGTGTAATTACCTTAACAAGCTCCAGCTGTTTTTATTCTCAGAAGGTTTACTCCCTGATATACAGCTGCCTACCCCCTTCGTAAGTGCAGGTCCTAAATGAGCTTTTTTCTCTGTTCCCTCACCACAATCCAGATTCTTTTGGGGAGTTACCAGTACAGTAACCATACCAGGAAGTACTTAATTTATTAAGCTACTGCTTTTCTTAATCTCAGTGGAGATATTTACTGATAAACAGCTACCTACGCAGCATGTTCATGTCGTTCCTAAATGAGCTTTTATCTCTCTCCCCTCACCACAAATCAGATTCATCTGAGGAGTTCCCAGTACATTTTCCTTTCCCCTGTGTAATTACCTTAACAAGCTCCAGCTGTTTTTATTCTCAGAAGGTTTACTCCCTGATATACAGCTGCCTACCCCCTTCGTAAGTGCAGGTCCTAAATGAGCTTTTTTCTCTGTTCCCTCACCACAATCCAGATTCTTTTGGGGAGTTACCAGTACAGTAACCATACCAGGAAGTACTTAATTTATTAAGCTACTGCTTTTCTTAATCTCAGTGGAGATATTTACTGATAAACAGCTACCTACGCAGCATGTTCATGTCGTTCCTAAATGAGCTTTTATCTCTCTCCCCTCACCACAAATCAGATTCTTCTGAGGAGTTCCCAGTACATTATCCTTTCCCCTGTGTAATTACCTTAACAAGCTCCAGCTGTTTTTATTCTCAGAAGGTTTACTCCCTGATATACAGCTGCCTACCCCCTTCGTAAGTGCAGGTCCTAAATGAGCTTTTTTCTCTGTTCCCTCACCACAATCCAGATTCTTTTGGGGAGTTACCAGTACAGTAACCATACCAGGAAGTACTTAATTTATTAAGCTACTGCTTTTCTTAATCTCAGTGGAGATATTTACTGATAAACAGCTACCTACGCAGCATGTTCATGTCGTTCCTAAATGAGCTTTTATCTCTCTCCCCTCACCACAAATCAGATTCTTCTGAGGAGTTCCCAGTACATTATCCTTTCCCCTGTGTAATTACCTTAACAAGCTCCAGCTGTTTTTATTCTCAGAAGGTTTACTCCCTGATATACAGCTGCCTACCCCCTTCGTAAGTGCAGGTCCTAAATGAGTTTTTTCTCTGTTCCCTCACCACAATCCAGATTCTTTTGGGAGTTACCAGTACAGTAACCATACCAGGAAGTACTTAATTTATTAAGCTACTGCTTTTCTTAATCTCAGTGGAGATATTTACTGATAAACAGCTACCTACGCAGCATGTTCATGTCGTTCCTAAATGAGCTTTTATCTCTCTCCCCTCACCACAAATCAGATTCTTCTGAGGAGTTCCCAGTACGTTATCCTTTCCCCTGTGTAATTACCTTAACAAGCTCCAGCTGTTTTTAGTCTCAGAAGGTTTACTCCCTGATATACAGCTGCCTACCCCCTTCGTAAGTGCAGGTCCTAAATGAGCTTTTTTCTCTGTTCCCTCACCACAATCCAGATTCTTTTGGGGAGTTACCAGTACAGTAACCATACCAGGAAGTACTTAATTTATTAAGCTACTGCTTTTCTTAATCTCAGTGGAGATATTTACTGATAAACAGCTACCTACGCAGCATGTTCATGTCGTTCGTAAATGAGCTTTTATCTCTCTCCCCTCACCACAAATCAGATTCTTCTGAGGAGATCCCAGTACATTATCCTTTCCCCTGTGTAATTACCTTAACAAGCTCCAGCTGTTTTTATTCTCAGAAGGTTTACTCCTGATATACAGCTGCCTACCCCTTCGTAAGTGCAGGTCCTAAATGAGCTTTTTTCTCTGTTCCCTCACCACAATCCAGATTCTTTTGGGGAGTTACCAGTACAGTAATCATACCAGGAAGTACTTAATTTATTAAGCTACTGCTTTTCTTAATCTCAGTGGAGATATTTACTGATAAACAGCTACCTACGCAGCATGTTCATGTCGTTCATAAATGAGCTTTTATCTCTCTCCCCTCACCACAAATCAGATTCTTCTGAGGAGTTCCCAGTACATTACCCTTTCCCCTGTGTAATTACCTTAACAAGCTCCAGCTGTTTTTATTCTCAGAAGGTTTACTCCCTGATATACAGCTGCCTACCCCCTTCGTAAGTGCAGGTCCTAAATGAGCTTTTTTCTCTGTTCCCTCACCACAATCCAGATTCTTTTGGGGAGTTACCAGTACAGTAACCATACCAGGAAGTACTTAATTTATTAAGCTACTGCTTTTCTTAATCTCAGTGGAGATATTTACTGATAAACAGCTACCTACGCAGCATGTTCATGTCGTTCCTAAATGAGCTTTTATCTCTCTCCCTCACCACTAATCAGATTCTTCTGAGGAGTTCCCAGTACATTATCCTTTCCCCTGTGTAATTACCTTAACAAGCTCCAGCTGTTTTTATTCTCAGAAGTTTACTCCCTGATATACAGCTGCCTACCACCTTCGTAAGTGCACGTCCTAAATGAGCTTTTTCTCTGTTCCCTCACCACAATCCAGATTCTTTTGGGGAGTTACCAGTACAGTAACCATACCAGGAAGTACTTAATTTATTAAGCTACTGCTTTTCTTAATCTCAGTGGAGATATTTACTGATCAACAGCTACCTACGCAGCATGTTCATGTCGTTCCTAAATGAGCTTTATCTCTCTCCCCTCACCACAAATCAGATTCTTCTGAGGAGTTCCCAGTACATTATCCTTTCCCCTGTGTAATTACCTTAACAAGCTCAGCTGTTTTTATTCTCAGAAGGTTTACTCCCTGATATACAGCTGCCTACCCCCTTCGTAAGTGCAGGTCCTAAATGAGCTTTTTTCTCTGTTCCCTCACCACAATCCAGGTTCTTTTGGGGAGTTACCAGTACAGTAACCATACCAGGAAGTACTTAATTTATTAAGCTACTGCTTTTCTTAATCTCAGTGGAGATATTTACTGATAAACAGCTACCTACGCAGCATGTTCATGTCGTTCCTAAATGAGCTTTTATCTCTCTCCCCTCACCACAAATCAGATTCTTCTGAGGAGTTCCCAGTACTTTATCCATTCCCCTGTGTAATTACCTTAACAAGCTCCAGCTGTTTTTATTCTCAGAAGGTTTACTCCCTGATATACAGCTGCCTACCCCCTTCGTAAGTGCAGGTCGTAAATGAGCTTTTTTCTCTGTTCCCTCACCACAATCCAGATTCTTTTGGGGAGTTACCAGTACAGTAACCATACCAGGAAGTACTTAATTTATTAAGCTACTGCTTTTCTTAATCTCAGTGGAGATATTTACTGATAAACAGCTACCTACGCAGCATGTTCATGTCGTTCCTAAATGAGCTTTTATCTCTCTCCCCTCACCACAAATCAGATTCTTCTGAGGAGTTCCCAGTACATTATCCTTTCCCCTGTGTAATTACCTTAACAAGCTCCAGCTGTTTTTATTCTCAGAAGGTTTACTCCCTGATATACAGCTGCCTACCCCCTTCGTAAGTGCAGGTCCTAAATGAGCTTTTTTTCTGTTCCCTCACCACAATCCAGATTCTTTTGGGGAGTTACCAGTACAGTAACCATACCAGGAAGTACTTAATTTATTAAGCTACTGCTTTTCTTAATCTCAGTGGAGATATTTACTGATAAACAGCTACCTACGCAGCATGTTCATGTCGTTCCTAAATGAGCTTTTATCTCTCTCCCCTCACCACAAATCAGATTCTTCTGAGGAGTTCCCAGTACATTATCCTTTCCCCTGTGTAATTACCTTAACAAGCTCCAGCTGTTTTTGTTCTCAGAAGGTTTACTCCCTGATATACAGCTGCCTACCCCCTTCGAAAGTGCAGGTCCTAAATGAGCTTTTTTCTCTGTTCCCTCACCACAATCCAGATTCTTTGGGGAGTTACCAGTACAGTAACCATACCAGGAAGTCCTTAATTTATTAAGCTACTGCTTTTCTTAATCTCAGTGGAGATATTTACTGATAAACAGCTACGTACGCAGCATGTTCATGTCGTTCCTAAATGAGCTTTTATCTCTCTCCCCTCACCACAAATCAGATTCTTCTGAGGAGTTCCCAGTACATTATCCTTTCCCCTGTGTAATTACCTTAACAAGCTCCAGCTGTTTTTATTCTCAGAAGGTTTACTCCCTGATATACAGCTGCCTAACCCCTTCGTAAGTGCAGGTCCTAAATGAGCTTTTTCTCTGTTCCCTCAAATCAATCCAGATTCTTTTGGGGAGTTACCAGTACAGTAATCCATACCAGGAAGTACTTAATTTATTAAGCTACTGCTTTTCTTAATCTCAGTGGAGATATTTACTGATAAACAGCTACCTACGCAGCATGTTCATGTCGTTCTAAATGAGCTTTTATCTCTCTCCCCTCACCACAAATCAGATTCTTCTGAGGAGTTCCCAGTACTTTATCCTTTCCCCTGTGTAATTACCTTAACAAGCTCCAGCTGTTTTTATTCTCAGAAGGTTTACTCCCTGATATACAGCTGCCTACCCCCTTCGTAAGTGCAGGTCCTAAATGAGCTTTTTTCTCTGTTCCCTCACCACAATCCAGATTCTTTTGGGGAGTTACCAGTACAGTAACCATACCAGGAAGTACTTAATTTATTAAGCTACTGCTTTTCTTAATCTCAGTGGAGATATTTACTGATAAACAGCTACCTACGCAGCATGTTCATGACGTTCCTAAATGAGCTTTTATCTCTCTCCCCTCACCACAAATCAGGTTCTTCTGAAATGTTACCAGTACATTATCATTTCCCCTGTGTATTTACCTTAACAAGCTCCAGCTGTTTTTATTCTCAGAAGGTTTACTCCCTGATATAGAGATGCCTACACCCTTCATAAGTGCAGGTGTTAAATGAGCTTTTTTTTCTGTTCCCTCACCACAATCCAGATTCTTTTGGGGAGTTACCAGTACAGTAACCATACCAGGAATTACTTAATTTATTAAGCTACTGCTTTTCTTAATCTCAGTGGAGATATTTACTGATAAACAGCTACCTACGCGGCATGTTCATGTCGTTCCTAAATGAGCTTTTATCTCTCTCCCCTCACCACAAATCAGATTCTTCTGAGGAGTTCCCAGTACATTATCCTTTCCCCTGTGTAATTACCTTACCAAGCTCCAGCTGTTTTTGTTCTCAGAAGGTTTACTCCCTGATATACAGCTGCCCGCCTCCTTCGAAAGTGCATGTCCTAAATGAGCTTTTTTCTCTGTTCCCTCACCACAATCCAGATTCTTTGGGGAGTTACCAGTACAGTAACCACACCAGGAAGTCCTTAATTTATTAAGCTACTTCTTTTCTTAATCTCAGTGGAGATATTTACTGATAAACAGCTACGTACGCAGCATGTTCATGTCGTTCCTATGTGAGCTTTTATCTCTCTCCCCTCACCACAAATCAGATTCTTCTGAGGAGTTCCCAGTACATTATCCTTTCCCCTGTGTAATTACCTTAACAAGCTCCAGCTGTTTTTATTCTCAGAAGGTTTACTCCCTGATATACAGCTGCCTACCCCCTTCGAAAGTGCAGGTCCTAAATGAGCTTTTTTCTCTCTTCCATCACCACAATCCAGATTCTTTTGGGGAGTTACCAGTACAGTAACCATACCAGGAAGTACTTAATTTATTTTTTTTTATTTTTTTTTTTGCCAGTCCTGGGCCTTGGAGTCAGGGCCTGAGCACTGTCCCTGGCTTCTTCCCGCTCAAGGCTAGCACTCTGCCGCTTGAGCCACAGCACCGCTTCTGGCGGTTTTCTGTATATGTGGTGCTGGGGAATCGAACCTAGGGCCTCGTGTATCCGAGGCAGGCACTCTTGCCACTAGGCCATATCCCCAGCCCAGGAAGTACTTAATTTATTAAGCTACTGCTTTTCTTAATATCAGTGGAGATATTTCCTGATAAACAGCTACCTACGCAGCATGTTCATGTCGTTCCTAAATGAGCTTTTATCTCCTCTCCCCTCACCACAAATCAGATTCTTCTGAGGATTTCCCAGTACATTATCCTTTCCACTGTGTAATTACCTTAACAAACACCAGCTGTTTTTATCCTCAGAAGGTTAATCCCTGATATACAGCTGCCTACCCCCTCCGTAAGTGCAGGTCCTAAATGAGCTTTTTTCTCTGTTCCCTCACCACATTCCAGATTCTTTTGTGGAGTGACCAGTTCAGTAACTATACCAGGAAGTACTTAATTTATTAAGCTACTGCTTTTCTTAATCTCAGCGGAGATATTTACTGATAAACAGCTACGTACGCAGCATGTTCATGTCGTTCCTAAATGAGCTTTTATCACTCTCCCCTCCCACAAATCAGATTCTTCTGAGGAGTTCCCAGTACATTATCCTTTCCCCTGTGTAATTACCTTAACAAGCTCCAGCTGTTTTTATTCTCAGAAGGTTTACTCCCTGATATACTGCTGCCTACCCCCTTCGTAAGTGCAGGTCCTAAATGAGCTTTTTTCTCTGTTCCCTCACCACAATCCAGATTCTTTTGGGGTGTTACCAGTACAGTAACCATACCAGGAGGTACTTAATTTATTAAGCTACTGCTTTTCTTAATCTCAGTGGAGATATTTATTGATAAACAGCTACCTACGCAGCATGTTCATGTTGTTCCTAAATGAGCTTTTATCTCTCTCCCCTCACCACAAATCAGATTCTTCTGAGGAGTTCCCAGTACATTATCCTTTCCCCTGTGTAATTACCGTAACAATCTCCAGCTGTTTTTATTCTCAGAAGGTTTACTCCCTGATATACAGCTGCCTAACTCCTTCGTAAGTGCAGGTCCTAAATGAGCTTTTTTCTCTGTTCCCTCACCACAATCCAGATTCTTTTGGGGAGTTACCAGTACAGTAACCATACAAGGAAGTACTTAATTTTTTTAAGCTACTGCTTTTCTTAATCTCAGTGGAGATATGTACTGATAAACAGCTACCTACGCAGCATGTTCATGTCGTTCCTAAATGAGCTTTTATCTCTCTCCCCTCACCACAAATCAGATTCTTCTGAGGACTTCCCAGTACATTATCCTTTCCCCTGTGTAATTACCTTAACAAGCTCCAGCTGTTTTTATTCTCAGAAGGTTACTCCCTGATATACTGCTGCCTACCCCCTTCATAAGTGCAGGTCCCAAATGAGCTTTTATCTCTGTTCCCTCACCACAATCCAGATTCTTTTGGGGAGTTACCAGTATAGTAACCATACCAGGAAGTACTTAATTTATTAAGCTACTGCTTTTCTTAATCTCAGTGGAGATATTTACTGATAAACAGCTACCTACACAGCATGTTCATGTCGTTCCTAAATGAGCTTTTATCTCTCTCCCGTCACCACAAAATCAGATTCTTCTGAGGAGTTCCCAGTACATTATCCTTTCCCCTGTGTAATTACCTTAACAAGCTCCTGCTGTTTTTATTCTCAGAAGGTTTACTCCCTGATATACTGCTGCCTACCCCCTTCTTATGTGCAGGTCCTAAATGAGCTTTTTTCTCTGTTCCCTCACCACAATCCCGATTCTTTTGGGGAGTTACCAGTACACTAACCATACCAGGAAGTACTTAATTTATTAAGCTACTGCTTTTCTTAATCTCAGTGGAGATATTTACTGATAAACAGCTACCTACGCAGCATGTTCATGTCGTTCATAAATGTGCTTTTATCTCTCTCCCCTCACCACTAATCAGATTCTTCTGAGGAGTTCCCAGTACATTATCCTTTCCCCTGTGTAATTACCTTAACAAGCTCCAGCTGTTTTTATTCTCAGAAGGTTTACTCCCTGATATACAGCTTCCTACCCCCTTCGTAGTGCAGGTCCTAAATGAGCTTTTTTCTCTGTTCCCTCAAAGCAATCCAGATTCTTTTGGGGAGTTACCAGTACAGTAACCATACCAGGAAGTACTTAATTTATTAAGCTACTGCTTTTCTTAATCTCAGTGGAGATATTTACTGATAAACAGCTACGTGTGCAGCATGTTCATGTCGTTCATAAATGAGCTTTTATCTCTCTCCCCTCACCACAAATCAGATACTTCTGAGGAGTTCCCAGTACATTATCCTTTCCCCTGTGTAATTACCTTAACAAGCTCCAGCTGTTTTTATTCTCAGAAGGTTTACTCCCTGATATACAGCTGCCTACCCCCTTCATAAGTGCAGGTCCCAAATGAGCTTTTATCTATGTTCCCTCACCACAATCCAGGTTCATTTGGGGAGTTACCAGTACAGTAACCATACCAGGAAGTACTTAATTTATTTAGCTACTGCTTTTCTTAATCTCAGTGGAGATATTTACTGATCAACAGCTACCTACGCAGCATGTTCATGTCGTTCCTAAATGAGCTTTAATCTCTCTCCCCTCACCACAAATCAGATTCTTCTGAGGAGTTCCCAGTACTTTATCCTTTCCCCTGTGTAATTAACTTAACAAGCTATAGCTGTTTTTATTCTCAGAAGGTTTACTCCCTGATACACAGCTGCCTACCCCTTCGTAAGTGCAGGTCTTAATGAGCTTTTTTCTCTGTTCCCTCACCACAATCCAGATTCTTTTGGGGAGTTACCAGTACAGTAACCATACCAGGAAGTACTTAATTTATTAAGCTACTGCTTTTCTTAATCTCAGTTGAGATATTTACTGATAAACAGCTACCTACGCAGCATGTTCATGTCGTTCCTAAATGAGCTTTTATCTCTCTCCCCTCACCACAAATCAGATTCTTCTGAGGAGTTCCCAGTACATTATCCTTTCCCCTGTGTAATTAACTTAACAAGCTATAGCTGTTTTTATTCTCAGAAGGTTTACTCCCTGATACACAGCTGCCTACCCCTTCGTAAGTGCAGGTCTTAATGAGCTTTTTTCTCTGTTCCCTCACCACAATCCAGATTCTTTTGGGGAGTTACCAGTACAGTAACCTTACCAGGAAGTACTTAATTATTAAGCTACTGCTTTTCTTAATCTCAGTGGAGATATTTACTGATAAACAGCTACCTACGCAGCATGTTCATGTCGTTCCTAAATGAGCTTTTATCTCTCTCCCCTCACCACAAATCAGATTCTTCTGAGGAGTTCCCAGTACATTATCCTTTCCCCTGTGTAATTAACTTAACAAGCTATAGCTGTTTTTATTCTCAGAAGGTTTACTCCCTGATACACAGCTGCCTACCCCTTCGTAAGTGCAGGTCTTAATGAGCTTTTTTCTCTGTTCCCTCACCACAATCCAGATTCTTTTGGGAGTTACCAGTACAGTAACCTTACCAGGAAGTACTTAATTATTAAGCTACTGCTTTTCTTAATCTCAGTGGAGATATGTACTGATAAACAGCTACCTACGCATCATGTTCATGTCGTTCCTAAATGAGCTTTTATCTCTCTCCCCTCACCACAAATCAGATTCTTCTGAGGAGTTCCCAGTACATTATCCTTTCCCCTGTGTAATTACCTTAACAAGCTCCAGCTGTTTTTATTCTCAGAAGGTTTACTCCCTGAAATACAGCTGCCTACCCCCTTCGTAAGTGCAGGTCCTAAATGAGCTTTTTTCTCTGTTCCCTCACCACAATGCAGATTCTTTTGGGGAGTGTCCAGTACAGTAACCATACCAGGAAGTACTTCATTTATTAAGCTACTGCTTTTCTTTTCTCAGTGGAGATATTTACTGATAAACAGCTACGTGGGCAGCATGTTCATGTCGTTCCTAATGAGCTTTTATCTCTCTCCCCGTCACCACAAATCAGATTCTTCTGAGGACTTCCCAGTACATTATCCTTTCCCCTGTGTAATTACCTTAACAAGCTCCAGCTGTTTTTATTCTCAGAAGGTTTACTCCCTGATATACAGCTGCCTACCCCCTTCATAAGTGCAGGTCCCAAATGAGCTTTTATCTATGTTCCCTCACCACAATCCAGATTCTTTTGGGGAGTTACCAGTATAGTAACCATACCAGGAAGTACTTAATTTATTAAGCTACTGCTTTGCTTAATCTCAGTGGAGATATTTACTGATAAACAGCTACCTACGCAGCATGTTCATGTCGTTCCTAAATGAGCTTTTATCTCTCTCCCGTCACCACAAATCAGATTCTTCTGAGGAGTTCCCAGTACATTATCCTTTCCCCCTGTGTAATTACCTTAACAAGCTCCTGCTGTTTTTATTCTCAGAAGGTTTACTCCCTGATATACAGCTGCCTACCCCTTCGTAAGTTAAGATCCTAAATGAGCTTTTTTCTCTGTTATCTCACCACAATCCAGATTCATTTGGGGAGTTACCAGTACAGTAACCATACCAGGAAGTACTTAATTTATTAAGCTACTGCTTTTCTTAATCTCAGTGGAGATATTTACTGATAAACAGCTACCTACGCAGCATGTTCATGTCGTTCCTAAATGAGCTTTTTTCTCTCTCCCCTCACCTCAAATCAGATTCTTCTGAGGACTTCCCAGTACATTATCCTTTCCCCTGTGTAATTACCTTAACAAGCTCCAGCTGTATTTATTCTCAGAAGGTTTACTCCCTGATATACAGCTGCCTACCCCCTTCGTAAGTGCAGGTCCTAAATGAGCTTTTTTCTCTGTTCCCTCACAACAATCCAGATTCTTTTGGGGAGTGACCAGTACAGTAACCATACCAGGAAGTACTTAATTTATTAAGCTACTGCTTTTCTTAATCTCAGTGGAGATATTTACTGATAAACAGCTACCTACGCAGCATGTTCATGTCGTTCCTAAATGAGCTTTTATCTCTCTCCCCTCACCACAAATCAGATTCTTCTGAATGAGTTCCCAGTACATTATCCTTTGCCCTGTGTAATTACCTTAACAAGATCCAGCTGTTTTTATTCTCAGAAGGTTTACCTCCTGATATACTGCTGCCTACCCCCTTCATAAGTGCAGGTCCTAAATGAGCTTTTTTTTCTGTTACCTCACCACAATCCAGATTCTTTTGGGGAGTTACCAGTACAGTAACCATACCAGGAAGTAATTAATTTATTAAGCTACTGCTTTTCTTAATCTCAGTGGAGATATTTAATGATAAACAGCTACCTACGCAGCATGTTCATGGCGTTCCTAAATGAGCTTTTATCTCTCTCCCCTCACCACAAATCAGATTCTTCTAAGGAGTTCCCAGTACATTATCCTTTCCCCGGTGTAATTAACTTAACAAGTTATAACTGTTTTTATTCTCAGAAGGTTTACTCCCTGATATACAGCTGCCTACCCCTTCGTAAGTGCAGGTCTTAATGAGCTTTTTTCTCTGTTCCCTCACCACAATCCAGATTCTTTTGGGAAGTTACCAGTACAGTAACCATACCAGGAAGTACTTAATTTATTAAGCTACTGCTTTTCTTAATCTCAGTGGAGATATTTACTGATAAACAGCTACCTACGCAGCATGTTCATGTCGTTCCTAAATGAGCTTTTATCTCTCTCCCCTCACCACAAATCAGATTCTTCTGAGGAGTTCCCAGTACATTATCCTTTCCCCTGTGTAATTACCTTAACAAGCTCCAGCTGTTTTTATTCTCAGAAGGTTTACTCCCTGAAATACAGCTGCCTACCCCCTTCGTAAGTGCAGGTCCTAAATGAGCTTTTTTCTCTGTTCTCTCACCACAATCCAGATTCTTTTGTGGAGTTACCAGTACAGTAACCATACCAGGAAGTACTTAATTTATTAAGCTACTGCTTTTCTTAATCTCAGTGGAGATATTTACTGATAAACAGCTACCTACGCAGCATGTTCATGTCGTTCATAAATGAGCTTTTATCTCTCTCCCCTCACCACAAATCCGATTCTTCTGAATGAATTCCCAGTACATTATCCTTTCCCCTGTGTAATTACCTTAACAAGCTCCAGCTGTTTTTATTCTCAGAAGGTTTACTCCCTGATATACAGCTGCCTACCCCCTTCGTAAGTGCAGGTCCTAAATGAGCTTTTTTCTCTGTTCCCTCACCAAAATCCAGATTCTTTTGGGGAGTTACCAGTAGAGTAACCATACCAGGAAGTACTTAATTTATTAAGCTACTTCTTTTCTTAATCTTAGTGGAGATATTTACTGATAAACAGCAAAGTAAGCAGCATGTTCATGTCGTTCCTAAATGAGCTTTTATCTCTCTCCCCTCACCACCAATCAGATTCTTCTGAGGAGTTAACAGTACATTTTCCTTTCCCCTGTGTAATTACCTTAACAAGCTCCAGCTGTTTTGATTCTCAGAAGGTTTACTCCCTGATATACAGCTGGCTACCCCATTCGTAAGTGCAGGTCCTAAATGAGCTTTTTTCTATGTTCCCTCACCACAATCCAGATTCTTTTGGGGAGTTACCAGTACAGTAACCATACCAGGAAGTACTTAATTTATTAAGCTACTGCTTTTCTTAATCTCAGTGGAGATATTTACTGATAAACAGCTACGTACGCAGCATGTTCATATCGTTCTTAAATGAGCTTTTATCTCTCTCCCCTCACCACAAATCAGATTCTTCTGAGGAGTTCCCAGTACATTATCCTTTCCCCTGTGTAATTACCTTAACAAGCTCCAGCTGTTTTTATTCTCAGAAGGTTTACTCCCTGATATACAGCTGCCTACCCCCTTCGTCAGTGCAGGTCCTAAATGAGCTTTTTTCTCTGTTCCCTCACCACAATCCAGATTCTTTTGGGGAGTTACCAGTACAGTAACCATACCAGGAAGTACTTAATTTATTAACCTACTGCTTTTTTTAATCTCAGTGGGGATATTTACTGATAAACAGCTACCTACGAAGCATGTTCATGTCGTTCCTAAATGAGCTTTTATCTCTCTCCACTCAGCACAAATCAGCTTCTTCTGAGGAGTTCCCAGTACATTATCCTTTCCCCTGTGTAATTACCTTAACAAGCTCCAGCTGTTTTTATACTCAGAAGGTTTACTCCCTGATATACAGCTGCCTACCCCCTTCGTCAGTGCAGGTCCTAAATGAGCTTTTTTCTCTGTTCCCTCACCACAATCCAGATTCTTTTGGGGAGTTACCAGTACAGTAACCATACCAGGAAGTACTTAATTTATTAAGCTACTGCTTTTCTTAATCTCAGTGCAGATATTTACTGATAAACAGCTACCTACGCCGCATGTTCATGTCGTTCCTCAATGAGCATTTATCTCTCTCCCCTCACCACAAATCAAATTCTTCTGAGGAGTTCCCAGTACATTATCCTTTCCACTGTGTAATTACCTTAACAAGCTCCAGCTGTTTTTATTCTCAGAAGGTTTACTCCCTGATATACTGCTGCCTACCCCCTTCATAAGGGCAGGCCCGAAATGAGCTTTTTTCTCTGTTCCCTCACCACAATCCAGATTCTTCTGTGGAGTTACCAGTACAGTATCCATACCAGGAAGTACTTAATTTATTAAGCTACTGCTTTTCTAAATCTCAGTGGAGATATTTACTGATAAACAGCTGCCTACGCAGCATGTTCATGTCGTTCCTAAATGAGCTTTTATCGCTCTCTCTCACCACAAATCAGATTCTTCTGAGGAGTTCCCAGTACATTATCCTTTCCCCTGTGTAATTACCTTAAGAAGCTCCAGCTGTTTTTATTCTCAGAATGTTTACTCCCTGATATACAGCTGCCTACCCCCTTTGTAAGTGCAGGTCCTAAATGAGCTTTTTTCTCTGTTCCCTCACCACAATTCAGATTCTTTTGGGGAGTTACCAGTACCGTAACCATACCAGGAAGTACTTAATTTATTAAGCTACTGCTTTTCTTAATCCCAGTGGAGATATTTACTGATAAACAGCTACCTACGCAGCATGTTCATGTCGTTCTTAAATGAGCTTTTATCTCTCTCCCCTCTCCACAAATCAGATTTTTCTGAGGAGTTCCCAGTACATTATCCTTTCCCCTGTGTAATTACCTTAACAAGCTCCAGCTGTTTTTATACTCAGAAGGTTTACTCCCTGATATACAGCTGCCTACCCCCTTCGTAAGTGCAGGTCCTAAATGAGCTTTTTTCTCTGTTCCCTCACCACAATCCATATTCTTTTGGGGAGTTACCAGTAGAGTAACCCTACCAGGAAGTACTTAATTTATTAAGCTACTGCTTTTCTTAATCTCAGTGGAGATATTTTCTGATAAACAGCTACCTACGCAGCATGTTCATGTCGTTCCTAAATGAGCTTTTATCTCTCTCCCCTCACCACAAATCAGATTCTTCTGAGGAGTTCACAGTACATTATCCTTTCCCCTGTGTAATTACCGTAACAAGCTCCAGCTGTTTTTATTCTCAGAAGGTTTACTCCCTGATATACAGCTGCCTACCCCCTTCGTAAGTTCAGGTCCTAAATGAGCTTTTTTCTCTGTGTCCTCACCAAAATCCAGATTCTTTTGGGGAGGTACCAGTACAGTAACCATACCAGGAAGTACTTAATTTATTAGCTACTGCTTTTCTTAATCTCAGTGGAGATATTTACTGATAAACAGCTACCTACGCAGCATGTTCATGTCGTTCCTAAATGAGCTTTTATCTCTCTCCCCTCACCAAAAATCAGATTCGTCTGAGGAGTTCCCAGTACATTATCCTTTCCCCTGTGTAATTACCTTAACAAGCTCCAGCTGTTTTTATTCTCAGAAGGTTTACTCCCTGATATACAGCTGCCTACCCCCTTCGAAATTGCAGGTCCTAAATGAGCTTTTTTCTCTGTTCCCTCACCACAATCCAGATTCTTTTGGGGAGTTACCAGTACAGGAACCATACCAGGAAGTACTTAATTTATTAAGCTACTGCTTTTCTTAATCTCAGTGGAGATATTTACTGATAAACAGCTACCTACGCAGCATGTTCATGTCGTTCTTAAATGAGCTTTTATCTCTCTCCCCTCTCCACAAATCAGATTTTTCTGAGGAGTTCCCAGTACATTATCCTTTCCACTGTGTAATTACCTTAACAAGCTCCAGCTGTTTTTATACTCAGAAGGTTTACTCCCTGATATACAGCTGCCTACCCCCTTCGTAAGTGCAGGTCCTAAATGAGCTTTTTTCTCTGTTCCCTCACCACAATCCATATTCTTTTGGGGAGTTACCAGTAGAGTAAACCTACCAGGAAGTACTTAATTTATTAAGCTACTGCTTTTCTTAATCTCAGTGCAGATATTTTCTGATAAACAGCTACCTACGCAGCATGTTCATGTCGTTCCTAAATGAGCTTTTATCTTTCTCCCCTCACCACAAATCACATTCTTCTGAGGAGTTCACAGTACATTAACCTTTCCCCTGTGTAATTACCGTAACAAGCTCCAGCTGTTTTTATTCTCAGAAGGTTTACTCCCTGATATACAGCTGCCTACCCCCTTCGTAAGTTCAGGTCCTAAATGAGCTTTTTTCTCTGTGTCCTCACCAAAATCCAGATTCTTTTGGGGAGGTACCAGTACAGTAACCATACCAGGAAATACTTAATTTATTAGCTACTGCTTTTCTTAATCTCAGTGGAGATATTTACTGATAAACAGCTACCTACGCAGCATGTTCATGTCGTTCCTAAATGAGCTTTTATCTCTCTCCCCTCACCAAAATCAGATTCGTCTGAGGAGTTCCCAGTACATTATCCTTTCCCCTGTGTAATTACCTTAACAAGCTCCAGCTGTTTTTATTCTCAGAAGGTTTACTCCCTGATATACAGCTGCCTACCCCCTTCGAAATTGCAGGTCCTAAATGAGCTTTTTTCTCTGTTCCCTCACCACAATCCAGATTCTTTTGGGGAGTTACCAGTACAGGAACCATACCAGGAAGTACTTAATTTACTAAGCTACTGATTTTCTTAATCTCAGTGGAGATAATTTCTGATAAACAGCTACCTACGCAGCATGTTCATGTCGTTCCTAAATGAGCTTTTATCTCTCTCCCTTCACCACAAATCAGATTCTTCTGAGGAGTTCCCAGTACATTATCCTTTCCCCTGTGTAATTACCTTAACAAGCTCCAGCTGTTTTTATTCTCAGAAGGTTTACTCCCTGATATACAGCTGCCTACCCCCTTCGTAAGTGCAGGTCCTAAATGAGCTTTTTTCTCTGTTCCCTCACCACAATCCAGATTCTTTTTGGGAATTACCAGTACAGTAACCATACCAGGAAGTACTTAATTTATTAAGCTACTGCTTTTCTTAATCTCAGTGGAGATATTTACTGATAAACAGCTTCCTACGCAGCATGTTCATGTCGTTCCTAAATGAGCTTTATCTCTCTCCCCCTCACCACTAATCAGATTCTTCTGAAGAGTACCCAGTACATTATCCTTTCCATTGTGTAATTACCTTAACAAGTTCCAGCTGTTTTTATTCTCAGAAGGTTTACTCCCTGATATACAGCTGCCTACCCCCTTCGTAAGTGCAGGTCCTAAATGAGCTTTTTTCTCTGTTCCCTCACCACAATCCAGATTCTTTTGGGGATTGACCAGTACAGTAACCATACCAGAAAGTACTTAATTTATTAAGCTACTGCTTTTCTTAATCTCAGTGGAGATATTTACTGATAAACAGCTACCTACGCAGCATGTTCATGTCGTTCCTAAATGAGCTTTTATCTCTCTCCCCTCACCACAAATCAGATTCTTCTGAGGAGTTCCCAGTACATTTTCCTTTCCCCTGTGTAATTACCTTAACAAGCTCCAGCTGTTTTTATTCTCAGAAGGTTTACTCCCTGATATACAGCTGCCTACCCCCTTCGTAAGTGTAGGTCCTAAATGAGCTTTTTTCTCTGTTCCCTCACCACAATCCAGATTCTCTTTTGGAGTGACCAGTACAGTAACCATACCAGGATGTACTTAATTTCTTAAGCTACTGATTTTCTTAATCTCAGTGGAGATATTTACTGATGAACAGCAACCTTCGCAGCATGTTCATCTCGTTCCTAAATGAGCTTTTATCTCTCTCCCCTCACCACGAATCAGATTCTTCTGAGGAGTTCCCAGTATATTATCCTTTCCCCTGTGTAATTACCTTAAGAAGCTCCAGCTGTTTTTATTCTCAGAAGGTTTACTCCCTGATATACAGCTGCCTACCCCCTTCGTTAGTGCAGGTCCTAAATGAGCTTTTTTCTCTGTTCCCTCACCACAATGCAGATTCTTTTTGGGAGTTACCAGTACAGTAACCATACCAGGAAGTACTTAATTTATTAAGCTACTGCTTCTCTTAATCTCAGTGGAGATATTTACTGATAAACAGCTACGTACGCATCATGTTCATGTCGTTCCTAAATGAGCTTTTAGCTCTCTCCCCTCACCACGAATCAGATTCTTCTGAGGAGTTCCAGTACATTATCCTTTCCCCTGTGTAATTACCTTAACAAGCTCCAGCTGTTTTTATTCTCAGAAGGTTTACTCCTTGATATACAGCTGCCTACCCCCTTCGTAAGTGCAGGTGGTAAATGAGCTTTTTTCTCTGTTCCCTCACCACAATCCAGATTCTTTTGTGAAGTGACCAGTAAAGTAAACATACCAGGAAGTACTTAATTTATTAAGCTACTCCTTTTCTTAATCTCAGTGGAGATATTTACTGATAAACAGCTACGTACGCAGCATGTTCATGTCGTTCCTAAATGAGCTTTATCTCTCTCCCCTCACCACTAATCAGATTCTTCTGAAGAGTTCCCAGTACATTAT
>NW_025956052.1:0-46571 GCF_023159225.1 Perognathus longimembris pacificus | reverse complement strand
TCGTAAGTGCAGGTCCTAAATGAGCTTTTTCCTCTGTTCCCTCACCACACTCAGATTCTTTTGGGAGTTACCAGTACAGTATCCATACCAGGAAGTACTTAATTTATTACGCTACTGCTTTTCTTAATCTCAGTGGAGATATTTACTGATAAACAGCTACCTACGCAGCATGTTCATGTCGTTACTAAAGGAGATTTTTTATGTGTTCCCTCACCACAATCCAGAGTCTTTTGGGAGTTACCAGTACAGTAACCATAGCAGGAAGTACTTAATTTATTAAGCTACTGCTTTTCTTAATCTCAGTGGAGATATTTACTGATAAACAGCTACGTATACAGCATGTTCATGTCGTTCCCTAAATGAGCTTTTATCTCTCACCCTCACCACAAATCAGATTCTTCTGAGGAGTTCAAAGTACATTATCCTTTCCCCTGTGTAATTACCTTAACAAGCTCCAGCTGTTTTATTCTCAGAAGGTTTACTCCCTGATATACAGCTGCCTACCCCCTTCGTAAGTGCACGTCCTAAATGAGCTTTTTTCTCTGTTCCCTCACCACAATCCAGATTCTTTTGGGGAGTTACCAGTACAGTAACCATACAGGAAGTACTTAATTTATTAAGCTACTGCTTTTCGTAATCTCAGTGGAGATATTCACTGATAAACAGCTACCTATGCAGCATGTCACGTCGTTCCTAAATGAGCTTTTATCTCTCTCCCCTCACCACCAATCCGATTCTTCTGAGGAGTTTCCAGTACATTTTCCTTTCCCCTGTGTAATTACCTTAACAAGCTCCAGCTGTTTTTTATTCTCAGAAGGTTTACTCCCTGATATACAGCTGCCTACGCCCTTCGTAAGAGCAGGTCTTAAATGAGCTTTTTTCTCCGTTCCCTCACCACAATCCAGATTCTTTTGGGGAGTTACCAGTAGAGTAACCATACCAGGAAGTACTTAATTTATTAAACTACTGCTTTTCTTAATCTCAGTGGAGATATATACTGATAAACAACTACCTACGCAGCATGTTCATGTCGTTCCTAAATGAGCTTTTATCTCTCTCCCCTCACCACAAATCAGATTCTTCTGAGGAGTTCCCAGCACATTATCCTTTCCCCTGTGTAATTACCTTAACAAGATCCGGCTGTATTTATTCTCAGAAGGTTTACTCCCTGATATACAGCTGCCTACCCCCTTCGTAAGTGCAGGTCCTAAATGAGCTTTTTTCTCTGTTCCCTCACCACAATCCAGATTCTTTTGGGGAGTTACCAGTACAGTAACGATACGAGGAAGTACTTAATTTATTAAGCTACTTCTTTTCTTAATCTCAATGGAGATATTTACTGATAAACAGCTACCTACGCAGCATGTTCATGTCGTTCCTAAATGAGCTTTTTTCTCTGTTCCCTCACCAAAATCCAGATTCTTTTGGGGAGTTACCATTAAACTATCCATACAAGGAAGTACTTAATTTATTAAGCTACTGCTTTTCTTAATCTCAGTGGAGATATTTACTGATAAAAAGCTACGTAAGCAGCATGTTTCATGTCGTTCCTAAATGAGCTTTTATCTCTCTCCCCTCAGCACAAATCAGATTCTTCTGAGGAGTTTCCAGTACATTATCCTTTCCCCTGTGTAATTACCTTAACAAGCTCCAGCTGTTTTTATTCTCAGAAGGTTTACTCCCTGATATACAGCTGCCTACCCCCTTCGTAAGTGCACGTCCTAAATGAGCTTTTTTCTCTGTTCCCTCACCAGAATCCAGATTCTTTTGGGGAGTTACCAGTACAGTAACCATACCAGGAAGTACTTAATTTATTAAGCTACTGCTTTTCTTAATCTCAGTGGAGATATTTACTGATAAACAGCTACCTACGCAGCATGTTCATGTCGTTCCTAAATGAGCTTTTATCTCTCTCCCCTCACACAAATCAGATTTTTCTGAGGAGTTCCCAGTACATTATCCTTTCCCCTGTGTAATTACCTTAACAAGCTCCAGCTGTTTTTATTCTCCGAAGGTTTACTCCCTGATATACAACTGCCTACCCCCTTCGTAAGTGCAGGTCCTAAATGAGCTTTTTTCTCTCTTCCCTCACCACAATCCAGATTATTTTGGGGAGTTACAAGTACAGTATCCATACCAGGAAGTACTTAATTTATTAAGCTACTGCTTTTCTTAATCTCAGTGGAGATATTTACTGATAAACAGCTACGTATACAGCATGTTCATGTCGTTCTTAAATGAGCTTTTATCTCTCTGCCCTCACCACAAATCAGATTCTTCTGAGGAGTTCCCAGACATTATCCTTTCCCCTGTGTAATTACCTTAACAAGCTCCTGCTGTTTTTATTCTCAGAAGTTTTACTCCCTGATATACAGCTGCCTACCGTTTCGTAAGTGCAGGTCCTAAATGAGCTTTTTTCTCTGTTCCCTCACCACACTCCAGATTCTTTTGGGGAGTTACCAGTACAGTATCCATACCAGTAAGTACTAAATTTATTACACTACTGCTTTTATTAATCTCAGTGGAGATATTTACTGATAAACAGCTACGTTTGCAGCATGCTCATGTCGTTCCTAAATGAGCTTTTATCTCTCTCCCCTCACCACAAATCAGATTCTTCTGAGGAGTTCCCAGTTCATTATCCTTTCCCCTGTGTAATTACCTTAAGAAGCTCCAGCTGTTTTTATTTTCACTAGGTTTACTCCCTGATATACAGCCGCCTACCCCTTCGTAAGTGCAGGTCCTAAATGAGCTTTTTTCTCTGTTCCCTCACCACACTCCAGATTCTTTTGGGGCGTTACCAGTACAGCATCCATACCAGGAAGTACTTAATTTATTACACTACTGATTTTATTAATCTCAGTGGAGATATTTACTGATAAACAGCTACGTTTGCAGCATGTTCATGTCGTTCCTAAATGAGCTTTTTTCTCTGTTCCCTCACCACAATCCAGATTCTTTTGGGGAGTTACCAGTACAGTATCCCTACCAGGAAGTACTTAATTTATTACGCTTCTGCTTTTCTTAATCTCAGTGGAGATATTTACTGATAAACAGCTACGTTTGCAGCATGTTCATGTCGTTCCTAAATGAGCTTTTATCTCTCTCCCCTCAGCACAAATCAGATTCTTCTGAGGAGTTCCCAGTACATTATCCTTTCCCCTGTGTAATTACCTTAACAAGCTCCAGCTGTTTTTATTCTCAGAAGGTTCACTCCCTGATAAACAGCTGCCTACCCCTTTCTTTTTTTTTTTTTTTTGGCCAGTCCTGGGCTTTGGACTCAGGGCCTGAGCACTGTCCATGCCTTCTTCCCGCTCAAGGCTAGCAGTCTGCCACTTGAGCCACAGCGCCGCTTCTGCCCGTTTTCTGTATATGTGGTGCTGGGGAATCGAACCTAGGGCCTCGTGTATCTGAGGCAGGCACTCTTGCCGCTAGGCTATATCCCCAGCCCCTTGCCTACCCCTTTCTTAAGTGCAAGGCCTAAATGAGCTTTTTTCTCTGTTCCCTCACCACAATCCAGATTCTTTTGGGGATTTACTAGTACAGTAACCATACCAGGAAGTACTTAATTTATTAAGCTACTGCTTTTCTTAATCTCAGTGGAGATATTTACTGATAAACAGCTACGTTTGAAGCATGTTCATATCGTTCCCAAATGAGCTTTTATCTCTCTCCCCTCACCACAAATCAGATTCTTCTGAGGAGTTCCCAGTACATTATCCTTTCCCCTGTGTAATTACCTTAACAAGCTCCAGCTGTTTTTATTCTCAGAAGGTTTACTCCCTGATATACTGCTGCCTACCCCTTTCTTAAGTGCAAGTCCTAAATGAGCTTTTTTCTCTGTTCCCTCACCAAAATCCAGATTCTTTTGGGGAGTTAGCAGTACAGTAACCATACCAGGAAGTACTTAATTTATTAAGCTACTGCTTTTCTTAATCTCAGTGGAGATATTATCTGAAAAACAGCTACCTAAGCAGCATGTTCATGTCGTTCCTAAATGAGCTTTTTTCTCTGTTTCCTCACCACAATCCAGATTCTTTTGGGGAGTTACCATTACAGTATCCATACCAGGAAGTACTTAATTTATTAAGCTACTGCTTTTCTTAATCTCAGTGGAGATATTTTCTGATAAAGAGCTACCTACGCAGCATGTTCATGTCGTTCCTAAATGAGCTTTTATCTCTCTCCCCTCATCACAAATCAGATTCTTCTGAGGAGTTGCCAGTACATTATCCTTTCCCCTGTGTAATTACCATAACAAGCTCCAGATGTTTTTATTCTCAGAAGGTTTACTCCCTGATATACAACTGCCTACCACCTTCGTAAGTGCAGGTCCTAAATGAGCTTTTTTTCTCTGTTCCCTCACCACAATCCAGATTCTTTTGGGGAGTTACCAGTACAGTAACCATACCAGGAAGTACTTAATTTATTAAGCTACTGCTTTTCTTAATCGCAGTGGTGATATTTACTGATAAACAGCTAGGTACGCAGCATGTTCATGTCGTTCCTAAATGAGCTTTTATCTCTCTCCCGTCACCACAAATCAGATTCTTCTGAGGAGCTCCCAGTACATTATCCTTTCTCCTGTGTAATTACCTTCACAAGCTCCAGCTGTTTTTATTCTCAGAATGTTTACTCCCTGATATACAGCTGCCTAGCCCCTTCGTAAGTGCAGGTCCTAAAGGAGCTTTTTTCTCTGTTCCCTCACCACAATCCAGATTCTCTTGGGGAGTTACCAGTACAGTAACCATATCAGGAAGTACTTAATTTATTAAGCTACTGCTTTTCTTAATCTCAGTGGAGATATTTACTAATAAACAGCTACCTACGCAGCATCTTCATGTCGTTCCTAAATGAGCTTTTATCTCTCCCCCCTCACCACAAATCAGACTCTTCTGAGGAGTTCCCAGTACATTATCCTTTCCCCTGTGTAATTACCATAACAAGCTCCAGCTGTTTTTATTCTCAGAAGTTTTACTCCCTGATATACAGCTGCCTACCGTGTCTTAAGTGCAGGTCCTAAATGAGCTTTTTTCTCTGTTCCCTCACCACACTCCAGATTCTTTTGGGGCGTTACCAGTACAGTATCCATACCAGGAAGTACTTAATTTATTACACTACTGCTTTTATTAATCTCAGTGGAGATATTTACTGATAAACAGCTACGTTTGCAGCATGTTCATGTAGTTCCTAAATGAGCTTTTTTCTCTGTTCCCTCACCACAATCCAGATTCTTTTGGGGAGTTACCAGTATAGTATCCATACCAGGAAGTACTTAATTTATTAAGCTACTGCTTTTCTTAATCTCAGTGGAGATATCTACTGATAAACAGCTACCTACCCACCATGTTCATGTCGTTCTTAAATGAGCTTTTATCTCTCTCCCCTCACGACAAATGAGATTCTTCTGTGGAGTTCCCAGCACATTATCCTTTCCCCTGTGTAATTACCTTAACAAGCTTCAGTTGTTTTTATTTTCACTAGGTTTACTCCCTGATATACACCCGCCTACCCCTTCGTAAGTGCAGGTCCTAAATGAGCTTTTTTCTCTGTTCCCTCACCACAATCCAGATTCTTTTGGGGAGTTACCAGTACAGTATCCATACCAGGAAGTACTTAATTTATTACGCTTCTGCTTTTCTTAATCTCAGTGGAGATATTTACTGATAAAAGCTACGTTTGCAGCATGTTCATGTCGTTCCTAAATGAGCTTTTATCTCTCTCCCCTCACCACAAATCAGATTCTTCTGAGGAGTTCCCAGTACATTATCCTTTCCCCTGTGTAATTACCTTAACAAGCTCCAGCTGTTTTTATTCTCAGAAGGTTTACTCCCTGATATACAGCTGCCTAACCCTTTCTTAAGTGCAAGTCCTAAATGAGCTTTTTTCTCTGTTCCCTCACCAAAATCCAGATTCTTTTGGGGAGTTACCAGTACAGTAACCATACCAGGAAGTACTTAATTTATTAAGCTACTGCTTTTCTTAATCTCAGTGGAGATATTATCTGATAAACAGCTACCTAAGCAGCATGTTCATGTCGTTCCTAAATGAGCTTTTTTCTCTGTTTCCTCAACACAATCCAGATTCTTTTGGGGAGTTACCATTACAGTATCCATACCAAGAAGTACTTAATTTATTAAGCTACTGCTTTTCTTAATCTCAGTGGAGATATTTACTGATGAACAGCTACCTACGCAGCATGTTCATGTGGTTCCTAAATGAGCTTTTATCTCTCTCCCCTCATCACAAATCAGATTCTTCTGAGGAGTTGCCAGTACATTATCCTTTCCCCTGTGTAATTACCATAACAAGCTCCAACTGTTTTTATTCTCAGAAGGTTTACTCCCTGATATACAACTGCCTACCACCTTCGTAAGTGCAGGTCCTAAATGAGCTTTTTTCTCTGTTCCTTCACCACAATCCAGATTCTTTTAGGGAGTTACCAGTACAGTAACGATACCAGGAAGTACTTAATTTATTAAGCTACTGCTTTTCTTAATCTCAGTGGAGATATTTACTGATAAACAGCTACCTACGCAGCATGTTCATGTCGTTCCTAAATGAGCTTTTATCTTTCTCCCGTCACCACAAATCAGATTCTTCTGAGGAGTTCCCAGTACATTATCCTTTCCCCTGTGTAATTACCTTAACAAGCTCCAGCTGTTTTTATTCTCAGAATGTTTACTCCCTGATATACAGCTGCCTAGCCCCTTCGTAAGTGCAGGTCCTAAATGAGCTTTTTTCTCTGTTCCCTCACCACAATCCAGATTCTTTTGGGGAGTTACCAGTACAGTAACCATATCAGGAAGTACTTAATTTATTAAGCTACTGCTTTTCTTAATCTCAGTGGAGATATTTACTGATAAACAGCTACATACGCAGCATCTTCATGTCGTTCTTAAATGAGCTTTTATCTCTCTGCCCTCACCACAAATCAGATTCTTCTGAGGAGTTCCCAGTACATTATCCTTTCCCCTGTGTAATTACCTTAACAAGCTCCTGCTGTTTTTATTCTCAGAAGTTTTACTCCCTGATATACAGCTGCCTACCGTTTCGTAAGTGCAGGTCCTAAATGAGCTTTTTTCTCTGTTCCCTCACCACACTCCAGATTCTTTTGGGGAGTTACCAGTACAGTATCCATACCAGGAAGTACTAAATTTATTACACTACTGCTTTTATTAATCTCAGTGGAGATATTTACTGATAAACAGCTACGTTTGCAGCATGCTCATGTCGTTCCTAAATGAGCTTTTATCTCTCTCCCCTCACCACAAATCAGATTCTTCTGAGGAGTTCCCAGTTCATTATCCTTTCCCCTGTGTAATTACCTTAAGAAGCTCCAGCTGTTTTTATTTTCACTCGGTTTACTCCCTGATATACAGCCGCCTACGCCTTCGTAAGTGCAGGTCCTAAATGAGCTTTTTTCTCTGTTCCCTCACCACACTCCAGATTCTTTTGGGGCGTTACCAGTACAGTATCCATACCAGGAAGTACTTAATTTATTACACTACTGCTTTTATTAATCTCAGTGGAGATATTTACTGATAAACAGCTACGTTTGCAGCATGTTCATGTCGTTCCTAAATGAGCTTTTTTCTCTGTTCCCTCACCACAATCCAGATTCTTTTGGGGAGTTACCAGTACAGTATCCCTACCAGGAAGTACTTAATTTATTACGCTTCTGCTTTTCTTTATCTCAGTGGAGATATTTACTGATAAACAGCTACGTTTGCAGCATGTTCATGTCGTTCCTAAATGAGCTTTTATCTCTCTCCCCTCAGCACAAATCAGATTCTTCTGAGGAGTTCCCAGTACATTATCCTTTCCCCTGTGTAATTACCTTAACAAGCTCCAGCTGTTTTTATTCTCAGAAGGTTCACTCCCTGATATACAGCTGCCTACCCCTTTCTTTTTTTTTTTTTTTTTTGGCCAGTCCTGGGCCTTGGACTCAGGGCCTGAGCACTGTCCATGCCTTCTTCCCGCTCAAGGCTAGCAGTCTGCCACTTGAGCCACAGCGCCGCTTCTGGCCGTTTTCTGTATATGTGGTGCTGGGGAATCGAACCTAGGGCCTCGTGTATCTGAGGCAGGCACTCTTGCCGCTAGGCTATATCCCCAGCCCCTTGCCTACCCCTTTCTTAAGTGCAAGGCCTAAATGAGCTTTTTTCTCTGTTCCCTCACCACAATCCAGATTCTTTTGGGGATTTACTAGTACAGTAACCATACCAGGAAGTACTTAATTTATTAAGCTACTGCTTTTCTTAATCTCAGTGGAGATATTTACTGATAAACAGCTACCTAAGCAGCATGTTCATGTCGTTCCTAAATGAGCTTTTATCTCTCTCCCCTCATCACAAATCAGATTCTTCTGAGTTGTTCCCAGTACATTATCCTTTCCCCTGTGTAATTACCTTAACAAGCTCCAGCTGTTTTTATTCTCAGAATGTTTACTCCCTGATATACAGCTGCCTAGCCCCTTCGTAAGTGCAGGTCCTAAATGAGCTTTTTTCTCTGTTCCCTCACCACAATCCTGATTCTTTTGGGGAGTTACCAGTACAGTAAACATACCAGGAAGTACTTAATTTATTAAGCTACTGCTTTTCTTAATCTCAGTGGATTTATTTACTGACAAACAGCTACCTTCGCAGCATGTTCATGTCGTTCCTAAATGAGCTTTTATCTGTCTCCCCTCACCACAAAGCAGATTCTTCTGAGGAGTTCCCAGTACATTAACCTTTCCCCTGTGTAATTACCTTAACAAGCTCCAGCTGTTTTTATTCTCCCAAGGTTAACTCCGTGATATACACCAGCCTACCCCCTACAAAAGTGCAGGTCCTAAATGAGCTTTTTACTCTGTTCCCTCACCACAATTCAGATTCTTTTGGGGAGTTACCAGTACAGTAACCATACCAGGAAGTACTTAATTTATTAAGCTACTGCTTTTCTTAATCTCAGTGGATTTATTTACTGACAAACAGCTACCTTCGCAGCATGTTCATGTCGTTCCTAAATGAGCTTTTATCTGTCTCCCCTCACCACAAAGCAGATTCTTCTGAGGAGTTCCCAGTACATTATCCTTTCCCCTGTGTAATTACCTTAACAAGCTCCAGCTGTTTTTATTCTCAGAAGTTTTACTCCCTGATATACAGCTGCCTACCGTTTCGTAAGTGCAGGTCCTAAATGAGCTTTTTTCTCTGTTCCCTCACCACAATCCAGATTCTTTTGGGGAGTTACCAGTACAGTATCCATACCAGGAAGTACTTAATTTATTAAGGTACTGCTTTTCTTAATCTCAGTGGAGATATTTACTGATAAACAGCTACCTATGCAGCATGTCCATGTCGTTCCTAAATGAGCTTTTTTCTCTGTTCCCTCACCACAATCCAGATTCTTTTGGGGAGTTACCAGTACAGTAACGATATCAGGAAGTACTTAATTTATTAAGCTACTGCTTTTCTTAATCTCAGTGGAGATATTTACTAATAAACAGCTACCTACGCAGCATCTTCATGTCTTTCCTAAATGAGCTTTTATCTCTCCACCCTCACCACAAATCAGACTCTTCTGAGGAGTTCCCAGTACATTATCCTTTCCCTTGTGTAATTACCTTAACAAGCTCCTGCTGTTTTTATTCTCAGAAGGTTTAATCCCTGATATACAGCTGCCTACCCCCTTCGTAAATGCAGGTCCTAAATGAGCTTTTTTCCCTGTTCCCTCACCACAATCCAGATTCTTTTGGGGAGATACCCATACAGTAAACATACCAGGAAGTACTTAATTTATTAAGCTACTGCTTTTCTTAATCTCAGTGGAGATATTTACTGATAAACAGCTACGTATGCAGCATGTTCATGTCGTTCCTAAATGAGCTTTTATCTCTCTCCCCTCACCACAAATCAGATTCTTCTGAGGAGTTCCCAGTACATTAACCTTTCCCCTGTGTAATTACCTTAACAAGCTCCAGCTGTTTTTATTCTCCGAAGGTTAACTCCGTGATATACACCAGCCTACCCCCTTCAAAATAGCAGGTCCTAAATGAGCTTTTTACTCTGTTCCCTCACCACAATTCAGATTCTTTTGGGGAGTTACCAG
This sequence comes from Perognathus longimembris pacificus, assembly GCF_023159225.1. NCBI lineage: Eukaryota > Metazoa > Chordata > Mammalia > Rodentia > Heteromyidae > Perognathus > Perognathus longimembris. Next base: position 36,482 of record NW_025956052.1, on the reverse strand, counting down.
TACAGTAACCATACCAGGAAGTACTTAATTTATTAAGCTACTGCTTTTCTTAATCTCAGTGGATTTATTTACTGACAAACAGCTACCTTCGCAGCATGTTCATGTCGTTCCTAAATGAGCTTTTATCTGTCTCCCCTCACCACAAATCAGATTCTTCTGAGGAGTTCCCAGTACATTATCCTTTCCCCTGTGTAATTACCTTAACAAGCTCCAGCTGTTTTTATTCTCAGAAGTTTTACTCCCTGATATACAGCTGCCTACCGTTTCGTAAGTGCAGGTCCTAAATGAGCTTTTTTCTCTGTTCCCTCACCACAATCCAGATTCTTTTGGGGAGTTACCAGTACAGTATCCATACCAGGAAGTACTTAATTTATTACGCTACTGCTTTTCTTAATCTCAGTGGAGATATTTACTGATAAACAGCTACCTATGCAGCATGTCCATGTCGTTCCTAAATGAGCTTTTTTCTCTGTTCCCTCACCACAATAAAGATTCTTTTGGGGAGTTACCAGTACAGTATCCATACCATGAAGTACTTAATTTATTAAGCTACTGCTTTTCTTAATCTCAGTGGAGATATCTACTGATAAACAGCTACCTACCCACCATGTTCATGTCGTTCTTAAATGAGCTTTTATCTCTCTCCCCTCACGACAAATGAGATTCTTCTGTGGAGTTCCCAGCACATTATCCTTTCCCCTGTGTAATTACCTTAACAAGCTCCAGCTGTTTTTATTTTCACTAGGTTTACTCCCTGATATACAGCCGCCTACCCCTTCGTAAGTGCAGGTCCTAAATGAGCTTTTTTCTCTGTTCCCTCACCACAATCCAGATTCTTTTGGGGAGTTACCAGTACAGTATCCATACCAGGAAGTACTTAATTTATTACGCTTCTGCTTTTCTTAATCTTAGTGGAGATATTTACTGATAAACAGCTACGTTTGAAGCATGTTCATATCGTTCCTAAATGAGCTTTTATCTCTCTCCCCTCACCACAAATCAGATTCTTCTGAGGAGTTCCCAGTACATTATCCTTTCCCCTGTGTAATTACCTTATCAAGCTCCAGCTGTTTTTATTCTCAGAAGGTTTACTCCCTGATATACTGCTGCCTACCGCTTTCTTAAGTGCAAGTCCTAAATGAGCTTTTTTCTCTGTTCCCTCACCAAAATCCAGATTCTTTTGGGGAGTTACCAGTACAGTAACCATACCAGGAAGTACTTAATTTATTAAGCTACTGCTTTTCTTAATCTCAGTGGAGATATTATCTGAAAAACAGCTACCTAAGCAGCATGTTCATGTCGTTCCTAAATTAGCTTTTTTCTCTGTTTCCTCACCACAATCCAGATTCTTTTGGGGAGTTACCATTACAGTATCCATACCAGGAAGTACTTAATTTATTAAGCTACTGCTTTTCTTAATCTCAGTGGAGAAATTTACTGATAAACAGCTACCTACGCAGCATGTTCATGTCGTTCCTAAATGAGCTTTTATCTCTCTCCCCTCATCACAAATCAGATTCTTCTGAGGAGTTTCCAGTACATTATCCTTTCCCCTGTGTAATTACCATAACAATCTCCAGATGTTTTTATTCTCAGAAGGTTTACTCCCTGATATACAACTGCCTACCACCTTCGTAAGTGCAGGTCCTAAATGAGCTTTTTTCTCTGTTCCCTCACCACAATCCAGATTCTTTTGGGGAGTTACCAGTACAGTAACCATACCAGGAAGTACTTAATTTATTAAGCTACTGCTTTTCTTAATCTCAGTGGAGATATTTACTGATAAACAGCTACCTACCCAGCATGTTCATGTCGTTCCTAAATGAGCTTTTATCTCTCTCCTGTCACCACAAATCAGATTCTTCTGAGGAGCTCCCAGTACATTATCCTTTCCCCTGTGTAATTACCTTCACAAGCTCCAGCTGTTTTTATTCTCAGAATGTTTACTCCCTGATATACAACTGCCTAGCCCCTTCGTAAGTGCAGGTCCTAAAGGAGCTTTTTTCTCTGTTCCCTCACCACAATCCAGATTCTCTTGGGGAGTTACCAGTACAGTAACCATATCAGGAAGTACTTAATTTATTAAGCTACTGCTTTTCTTAATCTCAGTGGAGATATTTACTAATAAACAGCTACCTACGCAGCATCTTCATGTCGTTCCTAAATGAGCTTTTATCTCTCCCCCCTCACCACAAATCAGATTCTTCTGAGGAGTTCCCAGTACATTATCCTTTCCCCTGTGTAATTACCTTAACAAGCTCCTGCTGTTTTTATTCTCAGAAGGTTTAATCCCTGATATACAGCTGCCTACCTCCTTCGTAAGTAGAGGTCCTAAATGAGCTTTTTTCTCTGTTCCCTCACCACAATCCAGAATCTTTTGGGGAGTTACCAGTACAGTAAACATACCAGGAAGTACTTAATTTATTAAGCTACTGCTTTTCTTAATCTCAGTGGAGATATCTACTGATAAACAGCTACCTACCCAGCATGTTCATATCGTTCCTAAATGAGCTTTTATCTCTCTCCCCTCACGACAAATCAGATTCTTCTGTGGAGTTGCCAATACATTATCCTTTCCCCTGTGTAATTACCATAACAAGCTCCAGCTGTTTTTATTCTCAGAAGTTTTACTCCCTGATATACAGCTGCCTACCGTTTCTTAAGTGCAGGTCCCAAATGAGCTTTTTTCTCTGTTCCCTCACCACACTCCAGATTCTTTTGGGGCGTTACCAGTACAGTATCCATACCAGGAAGTACTTAATTTATTACACTACTGCTTTTATTAATCTCAGTGGAGATATTTACTTATAAACAGCTACGTTTGCAGCATGTTCATGTCGTTCCTAAATGAGCTTTTTTCTCTGTTCCCTCACCACAATCCAGATTCTTTTGGGGAGTTACCAGTACAGTATCCATACCAGGAAGTACTTAATTTATTAAGCTACTGCTTTTCTTAATCTCAGTGGAGATATCTACTGATAAACAGCTACCTACCCACCATGTTCATGTCGTTCCTAAATGAGCGTTTTTCTCTCTCCCCTCACGACAAATGAGATTCTTCTGTGGAGTTCCCAGCACATTATCCTTTCCCCTGTGTAATTACCTTAACAAGCTACAGCTGTTTTTATTTTCACTAGGTTTACTCCCTGATATACAGCCGCCTACCCCTTCGTAAATGCAGGTCCTAAATGAGCTTTTTTCTCTGTTCATTCACCACAATCCAGATTCTTTTGGGGAGTTACCAGTACAGTATCCCTACCAGGAAGTACTTAATTTATTACGCTTCTGCTTTTCTTAATCTCAGTGGAGATATTTACTGATAAACAGCTACGTTTGCAGCATGTTCATGTCGTTCCTAAATGAGCTTTTATCTCTCTCCCCTCAGCACAAATCAGATTCTTCTGAGGAGTTCCCAGTACATTATCCTTTCCCCTGTGTAATTACCTTAACAAGCTCCAGCTGTTTTTATTCTCAGAAGGTTCACTCCCTGATAAACAGCTGCCTACCCCTTTCTTTTTTTTTTTTTTTTGGCCAGTCCTGGGCCTTGGACTCAGGGCCTGAGCACTGTCCATGGCTTCTTCCCGCTCAAGGCTAGCACTCTGCCACTTGAGCCACAGCGCCGCTTCTGGCCGTTTTCTGTATATGTGGTGCTGGGGAATCGAACCTAGGGCCTCGTGTATCTGAGGCAGGCACTCTTGCCGCTAGGCTATATCCCCAGCCCCTTGCCTACCCCTTTCTTAAGTGCAAGGCCTAAATGAGCTTTTTTCTCTGTTCCCTCACCACAATCCAGATTCTTTTGGGGATTTACTAGTACAGTAACCATACCAGGAAGTACTTAATTTATTAAGCTACTGCTTTTCTTAATCTCAGTGGAGATATTTACCGATAAACAGCTACCTAAGCAGCATGTTCATGTGGTTCCTAAATGAGCTTTTTTCTCTGTTTCCTCACCACAATCCAGATTCTTTTGGGGAGTTACCATTAGAGTATCCATACCAGGAAGGACTTAATTTATTAAGCTACTGCTTTTCTTAATCTCAATGGAGATATTTACTGATAAACAGCTACCTACGCAGCATGATCATGTCGTTCCTAAATGAGCTTTTATCTCTCTCCCCTCATCACAAATCAGATTCTTCTGAGTTGTTCCCAGTACATTTTCCTTTCCCCTGTGTAATTACCTTAACAAGCTCCAGCTGTTTTTATTCTCAGAATGTTTACTCCCTGATATACAGCTGCCTAGCCCCTTCGTAAGTGCAGGTCCTAAATGAGCTTTTTTCTCTGTTCCCTCACCACAATCCTGATTCTTTTGGGGAGTTACCAGTACAGTAAACATACCAGGAAGTACTTAATTTATTAAGCTACTGCTTTTCTTAATCTCAGTGGAGATATTTACTGATAAACAGCTACGTATGCAGCATGTTCATGTCGTTCCTAAATGAGCTTTTATCTCGCTCCCCTCACCAAAAATCAGATTCTTCTGAGGAGTTCCCAGTACATTATCCTTTCCCCTGTGTAATTACCTTAACAAGCTCCAGCTGTTTTTATTGTCCGAAGGTTAACTCCGTGATATACACCAGCCTACCCCCTTCAAAATTGCAGGTCCTAAATGAGCTTTTTACTCTGTTCCCTCACCACAATCCAGATTCTTTTGGGGAGTTACCAGTACAGTAACCATACCAGGAAGTACTTAATTTATTAAGCTACTGCTTTTCTTAATCTCAGTGGATTTATTTACTGACAAACAGCTACCTTCGCAGCATGTTCATGTCGTTCCAAAATGAGCTTTTATCTGTCTCCCCTCACCACAAATCAGATTCTTCTGAGGAGTTCCCAGTACATTATCCTTTCCCCTGTGTAATTACCTTAATAAGCTCCAGCTGTTTTTATTCTCAGAAGTTTTACTCCCGGATATACAGCTGCCTACCCCCTTCGTAAGTGCCGGTCCTAAATAAGCTTTTTTCTCTGTTCCCTCACCATAATCCAGATTCTTTTGGTTAGTTACCAGTACAGTAACCATACCAGGAAGTACTTAATTTATTAAGCTACTGCTTTTCTTAATCTCAGTGGAGATATTTACTGATAAACAGCTACATACGCAGCATGTTCATGTCGTTCTTAAATGAGCTTTTATCTCTCTCCCCTCACCACAAATCAGATTCTTCTGAGGAGTTCCCAGTACATTATCCTTTCCCCTGTGTAATTACCTTAACAAGCTCCAGCTGTTTTTATTCTCAGAAGGTTTACTCCCTGATAAACAGGTGCCTACCCCCTTCGTAAGAGCAGGTCATAAATGAGCTTTTTTCTCTGTTCCCTCACCACAATCCAGATTATTTTGGGGAGTTACCAGTAGAGTAACCATACCAGGAAGTACTTAGTTTATTTAGCTACTACTTTTCTTAATCTCAGTGGAGATATTTACTGATAAACAGCTACCTAAGCAGCATGTTCATGTCGTTCCTAAATGAGCTTTTTTCTCTGTTCCCTCACCACAATCCAGATTCTTTTGGGGAGTTACCAGTACAGTATCCATACCAGGAAGTACTTAATTTATTAAGCTACTGCTCTTCTTAATCTCAGTGGAGATATTTACTGATAAACAGCTACGTTTGCAGCATGTTCATGTCGTTCCTAAATGAGCTTTTATCTCTCTCCCCTCACCACAAATCAGATTCTTCTGAGGAGTTCCCAGTACATTATCCTTTCCCCTGTGTAATTACCTTAACAAGCTCCAGCTGTTTTTATTCTCAGAAGGTTTATTCCCTGAAATACAGGTGCCTACCCCCTTCGTAAGTGCCGATCCTAAATGAGCTTTTTTCTCTGTTCCCTCACCACAATCTAGATTCTTTTGGGGCGTTACCAGTACAGTAACCATACCTGGAAGTACTTAGTTTATTAAGCTACTGCTTTTCTTAATCTCAGTGGAGATATTTACTGATAAACAGCTACCTACGCAGCATGTTCATGTCGTTCCTACATGAGCTTTTTTCTCTGTTCCCTCACCACAATCCAGATTCTTTTGGGGAGTTACCAGTACAGTATCCATACCAGGAAGTACTTAATTTATTAAGCTACTGCTTTTCTTAATCTCAGTGGAGATATTTACTGATAAACAGCTACCTACGCAGCATGTTCATGTCGTTCCTAAATGAGCTTTTATCTCTCTCCCCTCACCACAAATCAGATTCTTCTGAGGAGTCCCAAGTACATGATCCTTTCCCCTGTGTAATTACCTTAACAAGCTCCAGCTGTTTTTATTCTCGGAAGTTTTACTCCCTGATATACAGCTGCCTACCGTTTCGTAAGTACAGGTCCTAAATGAGCTTTTTTCTCTGTTCCCTCACCACACTCCAGATTCTTTTTGGGAGTTACCAGTACATGATCCATACCAGGAAGTACTTAATTTATTACGCTACTGCTTTTCTAAATCTCAGTGTTGATATTTACTGATAAACAGGTACCTAAGCAGCATGTTCATGTCGTTCCTAAATGAGCTTTTTTCTCTGTTCCCTCACCACAATCCAGATTCTTTTGGGGAGTTACCAGTACAGTATCCATACCAGGAAGTACTTAATTTATTAAGCTACTGCTTTTCTTAATCTCAGTGGAGATATCTACTGATAAACAGCTACCTATGCAGCATGTTCATGTCGTTCCTAAATGAGCTTTTATCTCTCTCCCCTCACCACAAATCAGATTCTTCTGAGGAGTTCCCAGTACATTATCCTTTCCCCTGTGTAATTACCATAACAAGCTCCAGCTGTTTTTATTCTCAGAAGGTTTACTCCCTGATATACAACTGCCTACCACCTTCGTAAGTGCACGTCCTAAATGAGCTTTTTTCTCTGTTCCCTCACCACAATCCACATTCTTTTGGGGAGTTACCAGTACAGTAACCATACCAGGAAGTACTTAATTTATTAAGCTACTGCTTTTCTTAATCTCAGTGGAGATATTTACTGATAAACAGCTACCTACGCAGCATGTTCATGTCGTTCCTAAATGAGCTTTTATCTCTCTCCCCTCACCACAAATCAGATTCTTCTGAGGAGTTCCCAGTACATTATCCTTTCCCCTGTGTAATTACCTTAACAAGCTCCAGCTGTTTTTATTCTCAGAAGGTTTACTCCCTGATATACAGCTGCCTAGCCCCTTCGTAAGTGCAGGACTTAAATGAGCTTTTTTCTCTGTTCCCTCACCACAATCCAGATTCTTTTGGGGAGTTAGCAGTACAGTATCCATACCAGGAAGTACTTAATTTATTAAGCTACTGCTTTTCTTAATCTCAGTGGAGATATCTACTGATAAACAGCTACCTACCCAGCATGTTCATATCGTTCCTAAATGAGCTTTTATCTCTCTCCACTCACCACAAATCAGATTCTTCTGAGGAGTTCCCAGTACATTATCTTTTCCCCTGTGTAATTACCTTAACAAGCTCCAGCTGTTTTTATTCTCAGAAGGTTTACTCCCTGATAAACAGGTGCCTACCCCCTTCGTAAGAGCAGGTCATAAATGAGCTTTTTTCTCTGTTCCCTCACCACAATCCAGATTATTTTGGGGAGTTACCAGTAGAGTAACCATACCAGGAAGTACTTAGTTTATTTAGCTACTACTTTTCTTAATCTCAGTGGAGATATTTACTGATAAACAGCTACCTAAGCAGCATGTTCATGTCGTTCCTAAATGAGCTTTTTTCTCTGTTCCCTCACCACAATCCAGATTCTTTTGGGGAGTTACCAGTACAGTATCCATACCAGGAAGTACTTAATTTATTAAGCTACTGCTCTTCTTAATCTCAGTGGAGATATTTACTGATAAACAGCTACGTTTGCAGCATGTTCATGTCGTTCCTAAATGAGCTTTTATCTCTCTCCCCTCACCACAAATCAGATTCTTCTGAGGAGTTCCCAGTACATTATCCTTTCCCCTGTGTAATTACCTTAACAAGCTCCAGCTGTTTTTATTCTCAGAAGGTTTATTCCCTGAAATACAGGTGCCTACCCCCTTCGTAAGTGCCGATCCTAAATGAGCTTTTTTCTCTGTTCCCTCACCACAATCTAGATTCTTTTGGGGCGTTACCAGTACAGTAACCATACCTGGAAGTACTTAGTTTATTAAGCTACTGCTTTTCTTAATCTCAGTGGAGATATTTACTGATAAACAGCTACCTACGCAGCATGTTCATGTCGTTCCTACATGAGCTTTTTTCTCTGTTCCCTCACCACAATCCAGATTCTTTTGGGGAGTTACCAGTACAGTATCCATACCAGGAAGTACTTAATTTATTAAGCTACTGCTTTTCTTAATCTCAGTGGAGATATTTACTGATAAACAGCTACCTACGCAGCATGTTCATGTCGTTCCTAAATGAGCTTTTATCTCTCTCCCCTCACCACAAATCAGATTCTTCTGAGGAGTCCCAAGTACATGATCCTTTCCCCTGTGTAATTACCTTAACAAGCTCCAGCTGTTTTTATTCTCGGAAGTTTTACTCCCTGATATACAGCTGCCTACCGTTTCGTAAGTACAGGTCCTAAATGAGCTTTTTTCTCTGTTCCCTCACCACACTCCAGATTCTTTTTGGGAGTTACCAGTACATGATCCATACCAGGAAGTACTTAATTTATTACGCTACTGCTTTTCTAAATCTCAGTGTTGATATTTACTGATAAACAGGTACCTAAGCAGCATGTTCATGTCGTTCCTAAATGAGCTTTTTTCTCTGTTCCCTCACCACAATCCAGATTCTTTTGGGGAGTTACCAGTACAGTATCCATACCAGGAAGTACTTAATTTATTAAGCTACTGCTTTTCTTAATCTCAGTGGAGATATCTACTGATAAACAGCTACCTATGCAGCATGTACATGTCGTTCCTAAATGAGCTTTTATCTCTCTCCCCTCACCACAAATCAGATTCTTCTGAGGAGTTCCCAGTACATTATCCTTTCCCCTGTGTAATTACCATAACAAGCTCCAGCTGTTTTTATTCTCAGAAGGTTTACTCCCTGATATACAACTGCCTACCACCTTCGTAAGTGCACGTCCTAAATGAGCTTTTTTCTCTGTTCCCTCACCACAATCCACATTCTTTTGGGGAGTTACCAGTACAGTAACCATACCAGGAAGTACTTAATTTATTAAGCTACTGCTTTTCTTAATCTCAGTGGAGATATTTACTGATAAACAGCTACCTACGCAGCATGTTCATGTCGTTCCTAAATGAGCTTTTATCTCTCTCCCCTCACCACAAATCAGATTCTTCTGAGGAGTTCCCAGTACATTATCCTTTCCCCTGTGTAATTACCTTAACAAGCTCCAGCTGTTTTTATTCTCAGAAGGTTTACTCCCTGATATACAGCTGCCTAGCCCCTTCGTAAGTGCAGGACTTAAATGAGCTTTTTTCTCTGTTCCCTCACCACAATCCAGATTCTTTTGGGGAGTTAGCAGTACAGTATCCATACCAGGAAGTACTTAATTTATTAAGCTACTGCTTTTCTTAATCTCAGTGGAGATATCTACTGATAAACAGCTACCTACCCAGCATGTTCATATCGTTCCTAAATGAGCTTTTATCTCTCTCCCCTCACCACAAATCAGATTCTTCTGAGGAGTTCCCAGTACATTATCTTTTCCCCTGTGTAATTACCTTAACAAGCTCCAGCTGTTTTTATTCTCAGAAGTTTTACTCCCTGATATACAGCTGCCTACCGTTTCGTAAGTGCAGGTCCTAAATGAGCTTTTTTCTCTGTTCCCTCACCACACTCCAGATTCTTTTGGGGAGTTACCAGTACAGTATCCATACCAGGAAATACTTAATTTATTACGCTACTGCTTTTCTTAATCTCAGTGGAGATATTTACTGATAAACAGCTACCTATGCAGCATGTCCATGTCGTTCCTAAATGAGCTTTTTTCTCTGTTCCCTCACCACAATCCAGATTCTTTTGGGGAGTTACCAGTACAGTATCCATACCATGAAGTACTTAATTTATTAAGCTACTGCTTTTCTTAATCTCAGTGGAGATATCTACTGATAAACAGCTACCTACTCACCATGTTCATGTCGTTCTTAAATGAGCTTTTATCTCTCTCCCCTCACGACAAATGAGATTCTTCTGTGGAGTTCCCAGCACATTATCCTTTCCCCTGTGTAATTACCTTAACAAGCTCCAGCTGTTTTTATTTTCACTAGGTTTACTCCCTGATATACAGCCGCCTACCCCTTCGTAAGTGCAGGTCCTAAATGAGCTTTTTTCTCTGTTCCCTCACCACAATCCAGATTCCTTTGGGGAGTTACCAGTACAGTATCCATACCAGGAAGTACTTAATTTATTACGCTTCTGCTTTTCTTAATCTCAGTGGAGATATTTACTGATAAACAGCTACGTTTGAAGCATGTTCATATCGTTCCTAAATGAGCTTTTATCTCTCTCCCCTCACCACAAATCAGATTCTTCTGAGGAGTTCCCAGTACATTATCCTTTCCCCTGAGTAATTACCTTAACAAGCTCCAGCTGTTTTTATTCTCAGAAGGTTTACTCCCTGATATACAGCTGCCTACCCCTTTCTTAAGTGCAAGTCCTAAATGAGCTTTTTTCTCTGTTCCCTCACCAAAATCCAGATTCTTTTGGGGAGTTACCAGTACAGTAACCATACCAGGAAGTACTTAATTTATTAAGCTACTGCTTTTCTTAATCTCAGTGGAGATATTATCTGATAAACAGCTACCTAAGCAGCATGTTCATGTCGTTCCTAAATGAGCTTTTTTCTCTGTTTCCTCACCACAATCCAGATTCTTTTGGGGAGTTACCAGTACAGTAACCATACCAGGAAGTACTTAATTTATTAAGCTACTGCTTTTCTTAATCTCAGTGGTGATATTTACTGATAAACAGCTAGGTACGCAGCATGTTCATGTCGTTCGTAAATGAGCTTTTATCTCTCTCCCGTCACCACAAATCAGATTCTTCTGAGGAGTTCCCAGTACATTATCCTTTCCCCTGTGTAATTACCTTCACAAGCTCCAGCTGTTTTTATTCTCAGAATGTTTACTCCCTGATATACAGCTGCCTAGCCCCTTCGTAAGTGCAGGTCCTAAAGGAGCTTTTTCTCTGTTCCCTCACCACAATCCAGATTCTCTTGGGGAGTTACCAGTACAGTAACCATATCAGGAAGTACTTAATTTATTAAGCTACTGCTTTTCTTAATCTCAGTGGAGATATTTACTGATAAACAGCTACCTACGCAGCATCTTCATGTCGTTCCTAAATGAGCTTTTATCTCTCCCCCCTCAACACAAATCAGACTCTTCTGAGGAGTTCCCAGTACATTATCCTTTCCCCTGTGTAATTACCTTAACAAGCTCCTGCTGTTTTTATTCTCAGAAGGTTTACTCCCTGATATACAGCTGCCTACCGTTTCGTAAGTGCAGGTCCTAAATGAGCTTTTTTCTCTGTTCCCTCACCACACTCCAGATTCTTTTGGGGAGTTACAAGTACAGTATCCATACCAGAAAGTACTTAATTTATTACGCTACTGCTTTTCTTAATCTCAGTGGAGATATTTACTGATAAACAGCTACCTATGCAGCATGTCCATGTCCTTCCTAAATGAGCTTTTTTCTCTGTTCCCTCACCACAATCCAGATTCTTTTGGGGAGTTACTAGTACAGTATCCATACCAGGAAGTACTTAATTTATTAAGCTACTGCTTTTCTTAATCTCAGTGGAGATATCTACTGATAAACAGCTACCTACCCACCATGTTCATGTCGTTCTTAAATGAGCTTTTATCTCTCTCCCCTCACGACAAATGAGATTCTTCTGTGGAGTTCCCAGCACATTATCCTTTCCCCTGTGTAATTACCTTAACAAGCTCCAGCTGTTTTTATTTTCACTAGGTTTACTCCCTGATATACAGCCGCCTACCCCTTCGTAAGTGCAGGTCCTAAATGAGCTTTTTTCTCTGTTCCCTCACCACAATCCAGATTCTTTTGGGGAGTTACCAGTACAGTATCCATACCCGGAAGTACTTAATTTATTACGATTCTGCTTTTCTTAATCTCAGTGGAGATATTTACTGATAAACAGCTACATTTGAAGCATGTTCATATCGTTCCTAAATGAGCTTTTATCTCTCTCCCCTCACCACAAATCAGATTCTTCTGAGGAGTTCCCAGTACATTATCCTTTCCCCTGTGTAATTACCTTAATAAGCTCCAGCTGTTTTTATTCTCAGAAGGTTTACTCCCTGATATACAGCTGCCTACCCCTTTCTTAAGTGCAAGTCCTAAATGAGCTTTTTTCTCTGTTCCCTCACCAAAATCCAGATTCTTTTGGGGAGTTACCAGTACAGTAACCATACCAGGAAGTACTTAATTTATTAAGCTACTGCTTTTCTTAATCTCAGTGGAGATATTATCTGATAAACAGCTACCTAAGCAGCATGTTCATGTCGTTCCTAAATGAGCTTTTTTCTCTGTTTCCTCACCACAAATCAGATTCTTCTGAGGAGTTGCCAGTACATTATCCTTTCCCCTGTGTAATTACCATAACAAGCTCCAGATGTTTTTATTCTCAGAAGGTTTACTCCCTGATATACAACTGCCTACCACCTTCGTAAGTGCAGGTCCTAAATGAGCTTTTTTCTCTGTTCCCTCACCACAATCCAGATTCTTTTGGGGAGTTACCAGTACAGTAACCATACCAGGAAGTACTTAATTTATTAAGCTACTGCTTTTCTTAATCTCAGTGGTGATATTTACTGATAAACAGCTAGGTACGCAGCATGTTCATGTCGTTCCTAAATGAGCTTTTATCTCTCTCCCGTCACCACAAATCAGATTCTTCTGAGGAGTTCCCAGTACATTATCCTTTCCCCTGTGTAATTACCTTCACAAGCTCCAGCTGTTTTTATTCTCAGAATGTTTACTCCCTGATATACAGCTGCCTAGCCCCTTCATAAGTGCAGGTCCTAAAGGAGCTTTTTTCTCTGTTCCCTCACCACAATCCAGATTCTCTTGGGGAGTTACCAGTACAGTAACCATATCAGGAAGTACTTGATTTATTAAGCTACTGCTTTTCTTAATCTCAGTGGAGATATTTACTGATAAACAGCTACCTACGCAGCATCTTCATGTCGTTCCTAAATGAGCTTTTATCTCTCCCCCCTCACCACAAATCAGACTCTTCTGAGGAGTTCCCAGTACATTATGCTTTCCCCTGTGTAATTACCTTAACAAGCTCCTGCTGTTTTTATTCTCAGAAGGTTTAATCCCTGATATACAGCTGCCTACCCCCTTCGTAAGTACAGGTCCTAAATGAGCTTTTTTCTCTGTTCCCTCACCACAATCCAGATTCTTTTGGGGAGTTACCAGTACAGTAAACATACCAGGAAGTACTTAATTTATTAAGCTACTGCTTTTCTTAATCTCAGTGGAGATATCTACTGATAAACAGCTACCTACCCAGCATGTTCATATCGTTCCTAAATGAGCTTTTATCTCTCTCCCCTCACGACAATCAGATTCTTCTGTAGAGTTGCCAATACATTATCCTTTCCCCTGTGTAATTACCATAACAAGCTCCAGCTGTTTTTATTCTCAGAAGTTTTACTCCCTGATATACAGCTGCCTACCGTTTCGTAAGTGCAGGTCCTAAATGAGCTTTTTTCTCTGTTCCCTCACCACACTCCAGATTCTTTTGGGGCGTTACCAGTACAGTATCCATACCAGGAAGTACTTAATTTATTACACTACTGCTTTTATTAATCTCAGTGGAGATATTTACTGATAAACAGCTACGTTTGCAGCATGTTCATGTCGTTCCTAAATGAGCTTTTTTCTCTGTTCCCTCACCACAATCCAGATTCATTTGGGGAGTTACCAGTACAGTATCCATACCAGGAAGTACTTAATTTATTAAGCTACTGCTTTTCTTAATCTCAGTGGAGATATCTACTGATAAACAGCTACCTGCCCACCATGTTCATGTCGTTCCTAAATGAGCGTTTTTCTCTCTCCCCTCACGACAAATGAGATTCTTCTGTGGAGTTCCCAGCACATTATCCTTTCCCCTGTGTAATTACCTTAGCAAGCTACAGCTGTTTTTATTTTCACTAGGTTTACTCCCTGATATACAGCCGCCTACCCCTTCGTAAATGCAGGTCCTAAATGAGCTTTTTTCTCTGTTCCCTCACCACAATCCAGATTCTTTTGGGGAGTTACCAGTACAGTATCCCTACCAGGAAGTACTTAATTTATTACGCTTCTGCTTTTCTTAATCTCAGTGGAGATATTTACTGATAAACAGCTACGTTTGCAGCATGTTCATGTCGTTCCTAAATGAGCTTTTATCTCTCTCCCCTCAGCACAAATCAGATTCTTCTGAGGAGTTCCCAGTACATTATCCTTTCCCCTGTGTAATTACCTTAACAAGCTCCAGCTGTTTTTATTCTCAGAAGGTTCACTCCCTGATAAACAGCTGCCTACCCCTTTCTTTTTTTTTTTTTTTTTTTGGCCAGTCCTGGGCCTTGGACTCAGGGCCTGAGCACTGTCCATGGCTTCTTCCCGCTCAAGGCTAGCACTCTGCCACTTGAGCCACAGCGCCGCTTCTGGCCGTTTTCTGTATATGTGGTGCTGGGGAATCGAACCTAGGGCCTCGTGTATCTGAGGCAGGCACTCTTGCCGCTAGGCTATATCCCCAGCCCCTTGCCTACCCCTTTCTTAAGTGCAAGGCCTAAATGAGCTTTTTTCTCTGTTCCCTCACCACAATCCAGATTCTTTTGGGAAGTTACCAGTACAGTAACCATACCAGGAAGTACTTAATTTATTAAGCTACTGCTTTTCTTAATCTCAGTGGATTTGTTTACTGACAAACAGCTACCTTCGCAGCATGTTCATGTCGTTCCTAAATGAGCTTTTATCTGTCTCCCCTCACCACAAATCAGATTCTTCTGAGGAGTTCCCAGTACATTATCCTTTCCTCTGTGTAATTATCTTAACAAGCTCTAGCTGTTTTTATTCTCAGAAGGTTTACTCCCTGATAAACAGGTGCCTACCCCCTTCGTAAGAGCAGGTCCTAAATGAGCTTTTTTCTCTGTTCCCTCACCACAATCCAGATTATTTTGGGGAGTTACCAGTAGAGTAAACATACCAGGAAGTACTTAATTTATTAAGCTACTACTTTTCTTAATCTCAGTGGAGATATTTACTGATAAACAGCTACCTAAGCAGCATGTTCATGTCGTTCCTAAATGAGCTTTTTTCTCTGTTCCCTCACCACAATCCAGATTCTTTGGGGAGTTACCAGTACAGTATCCATACCAGGAAGTACTTAATTTATTAAGCTACTGCTCTTCTTAATCTCAGTGGAGATATTTACTGATAAACAGCTACGTATGCAAAATGTTCATGTCGTTCCTAAATGAGCTTTTATCTCTCTCCCCTCACCACAAATCACATTCTTCTGAGGAGTTATCAGTACATTATCCTTTCCCCTCTGTAATTATCTTAACAAGCTCCAGCTGTTTTTATTCTCAGAAGGTTTACTCCCTGATATACAGCTGCCTACCCCCTTCGTAATTGCAGGTCCTAAATGAGCTTTTTTCTCTGTTCCCTCCACACAATCCAGGTTCTTTTGGGGAGTTACCAGTACAGTAACCATACCAGGAAGTACTTAACTTATTAAGCTACTGCTTTTCTTAATCTCAGTGGAGATATTTACTGATAAACAGCTACCTACGCAGCATGTTCATGTCGTTCCTAAATGAGCTTTTATCTCTCTCCCCTCACCACAAATCAGATTCTTCTGAGGAGTTCCCAGTACATTATCCTTTCCCCTGTGTAATTACCTTAACAAGCTCCAGGTGTTTTTATTCTCAGAAGGTTTATTCCCTGAAATACAGGTGCCTACCCCCTTCGTAAGTGCCGATCCTAAATGAGCTTTTTTCTCTGTTCCCTCACCACAATCTAGATTCTTTTGGGGCGTTACCAGTACAGTAACCATACCTGGAAGTACTTAGTTTATTAAGCTACTGCTTTTCTTAATCTCAGTGGAGATATTTACTGATAAACAGCTACCTACGCAGCATGTTCATGTCGTTCCTACATGAGCTTTTTTCTCTGTTCCCTCACCACAATCCAGATTCTTTTGGGGAGTTACCAGTACAGTATCCATACCAGGAAGTACTTAATTTATTAAGCTACTGCTTTTCTTAATCTCAGTGGAGATATTTACTGATAAACAGCTACCTACGCAGCATGTTCATGTCGTTCCTAAATGAGCTTTTATCTCTCTCCCCTCACCACAAATCAGATTCTTCTGAGGAGTCCCCAGTACATGATCCTTTCCCCTGTGTAACTACCTTAACAAGCTCCAGCTGTTTTTATTCTCAGAAGGTTTACTCCCTGATATACAGCTGCCTACCCCTTTCGTAAGTTCCGGTCCTAAATGAGATTTTTCTCTGTTCCCTTACCATAATCCAGATTCTTTTGGGGAGTTACCAGTACAGTAACCATACCAGGAAGTACTTAATTTATTAAGCTACTGCTTTTCTTAATCTCAGTGGAGATATTTACTGATAAACAGCTACCTACGCAGCATGTTCAGGTCGTTCCTAAATGAGCTTTTATCTCTCTCCCCACACCACAAATCAGATTCTTCTGAGGAGTTCCCAGTACACTATCCTTTCCCCTGTGTAAATACCTTAACAAGCTCCAGCGGTTTTTAGTCTCAGAAGGTTTACTCCCTGATATACAGCTGCCTACCCCCTTCGTAAGTGCAGGTCCTAAATGAGATTTTTTCTCTGTTCCCTCACCACAATCCAGATTCTTTTGGGGAGTTACCAGTACAGTAACCATACCAGGAAGTACTTAATTTATTAAGCTACTGCTTTTCTTAATCTCAGTGGAGATATTTACTGATAAACAGCTACCTACGCAGCATGTTCATGTCGTTCCTAAATGAGCTTTCATCTCTCTCCCCTCACCACAAATCAGATTCTTTTGAGGAGTTCCCAGTACATTATGCTTTCCCCTGTGTAATTACCTTAACAAGCTCCAGCTGTTTTTATTCTCAGAAGGTTTACTCCCTGATATACAGCTGCCTACCCCCTTCGTAAGTGCAGGTCCTAAATGAGCTTTTTTCACTGTTCCCTCACCACAATCCAGATTCTTTTGCGAGTTACCAGTACAATAACCATACCAGGAAGTACTTAATTTATTAAGCTACTGCTTTTCTTAATCTCAGTGCAGATATTTACTGATAAACAGCTACTTACGCAGCATGTTCATGTCGTTCCTAAATGAGCTTTTATCTCTCTCCCCTCACCACAAATCAGATTCTTCTGAGGAGTTCCCTGTACATTATCCTTTCCAATGTGTAATTACCTTAACATGGTCCAGCTGTTTTTATTTTCAGAAGGTATACTCCCTGATATACAGCTGCCTACACCCTTCGTAAGTGCCGGTCCTAAATGAGCTTTTTTCTCTGTTCCCTCACCACAATCCCGATTCTTTTGGAGATACCAGTACAGTAACCATACCAGGAAGCACTTAATTTATTAAGATTCTGCTTTTCTTAATCTCAGTGGAGATATTTACTGATAAACAGCTACCTACGCAGCATCTTCATGTCGTTCCTAAATGAGCTTTTATCTCTCTCCCCTCACTAAAAATCAGATTCTTCTGAGGAGTTCCCAGTACATTATCCTTTCCCCTGTGTAATTACCTTAACAACTCCAGCTGTTTTTATTCTCAGAAGGTTTATTCCCTAATAAGCATCTGCCTACCGCCTTCGTAAGTGCAGGTCCTTAATGAGCTTTTTTCTCTGTTCCTTCACCACAATCCAGATTCTTTTGCGGAGTTACCAGTACAATAACCATAAAAAGAAGTACTTAACTTATTAAGTTACTGCTTTTCTTAATCTCAGTTGAGATATTTACTGATAAACTGCTACCTACGCAGCATGTTCATGTCGTTCCTAAATGAGCTTTTATCTCTCTCCCCTCACCACAAATCAGATTCTTCTGAGGATTTCCCAGTACTTTTTCCTTTCCCCTTTGTAATTACCTTAACAAGCTCCAGCTGTTTTTATTCTCAGAAGGTTTACTCCATGATATACTGCTGCCTAGCCCCTTCTTAAATGCAGGTCCTAAATGAGCTTTTTTCTCTGTAACCTCACCACAATCCAGATTCTTTTGGGGAGTTACCAGGACAGTAACCATACCAGGAAGTACTTAAGTTATTAAGCTACTGCTTTTCTAAATCTCAGTGGAGATATTTACTGATAAACAGCTACCTACGCAGCATGTTCATGTCATTCCTAAATAAGCTTTTTTCTCTGTTCCCTCACCACAATCCAGATTCTTTTGGGGAGTTACCAGTACAGTATCCATACCAGGAGGTACTTCATTTATTAAGCTACTGCTTTTCTTAATCTCAGTGGAGATATTTACTGATAAACAGCTACGTATGCAGCATGTTCATGTCGTTCCTAAATGAGCTTTTATCTCTCTCCCCTCACCACAAATCAGATTCTTTTGAGGAGTTCCCAGTACATTATCCTTTCCCCTGTGTAATTACCTTAACAAGCTCCAGCTGTTTTTATTCTCAGATGCGATACTCCCTGATATACAGCTGCCTACCCCCTTCGTAAGTGCAGGTCCTAAATGATCTTTTTTCTCTGTTCCCTCACCACAATCCAGATTCTTTTGGGGAGTTACCAGTACAGTAACCATACCAGGAAGTACTTAATTTATTAAGCTATTGCTTTTCTTAATCTCAGTGGAGATCTTTACTGATAAACAGCTACCTACGCAGCACGTTCATGTCGTTCCTAAATGAGCTTTTATCTCTCTCCCCTCAAGACAAATCAGATTCTTCTGAGGAGTTCCCAGTACATCATAATTTCCCCTGTGTAATTAACTTAACAAAATCCAGCTGTTTTTATTCTCAGAAGGTTTACTCCCTGATATACTGCTGCCTACCCCCTTCGTAAGTGCAGGTCCTAAATGAGCTTTTTTCTCTGTTCCCTCACCACAATCCAGATTCTTTTGGGGAGTTACCAGTACAGTAACCATACCAGGAAGTACTTAATTTATTAAGCTACTGCTTTTCGTAATCTCAGTGGAGATATTTACTGATAAACAGCTACCTACGCAGCATGTTCATGTCGTTCCTAAATGAGCTTTTATCTCTCTCCCCTCACTAAAAATCAGATTCTTCTTAGGATTTCCCAGTACATCATCCTTTCCCCTGTGTAATTACCTTAACAAGCTCCAGCTGTTTTTATTCTCAGAAGGTTTACTCCCTAATAAACATCTGCCTGCCGCCTTCGCAAGTGCAGGTCCTAAATGAGCTTTTTTCTCTGTTCCTTCACCGCAATCCAGATTCTTTTGCGGAGTTACCAGTACAGTAACCATAAAAGGAAGTACTTAATTTATTAAGTTACTGCTTTTCTTAATCTCAGTTGAGATATTTACTGATAAACTGCTACCTACGCAGCATGTTCATGTCGTACCTAAAAGAGCTATTATCTCTCTCCCCTCACCACAAATCAGATTCTTCTGAGGAGTTCCCAGTACTTTTTCCTTTCCCCTTTGTAATTACCTTAACAATCTCCTGCTGTTTTTATTCTCAGAATGTTTACTCCCTGATATACTGCTGCCTACCCCCTTCGTAAATGCAGTTCCTAAATGAGCTTTTTTCTCTGTAACCTCACCACAATCCAGATTCTTTTGGGGAGTTACCAGTACAGTATCCATACCAGGAGGTACTTCATTTATTAAGCTACTGCTTTTCTTAATCTCAGTGGAGATATTTACTGATAAACAGCTACGTATGCAGCATGTTCATGTCGTTCCTAAATGAGCTTTTATCTCTCTCCCCTCACCACAAATCAGATTCTTCTGAGGAGTTCCCAGTACATTATTCATTCCCCTGTGTAATTACCTTTACAAGCTCCAGCTGTTTTTTTTCTCAGATGCGATACTCCCTGATATACAGCTACCTACCCCCTTCGTAAGTGCAGGTCCTAAATGAGATTTTTTCTCTCTTCCCTCACCACAATCCAGATTCTTTTGGGGAGTTACCAGTACAGTAACCATACCAGGAAGTACTTAATTTATTAAGCTACTGCTTTTCTTAATCTCAGTGGAGATATTTACTGATAAACAGCTACCTACGCAGCATGTTCAGGTCGTTCCTAAATGAGCTTTTATCTCTCTCCTCACACCACAAATCAGATTCTTCTGAGGAGTTCCCAGTACATTATCCTTTCCCCTGTGTAATTACCTTAACAAGCTCCAGCTGTTTTTATTCTCAGAAGGTTTACTCCCTGATATACAGCTGCCTACACCCTTCGTAAGTGCAGGTCCTAAATGAGCTTTTTTCTCTATCCCTCACCATAATCCAGATTCTTTTGGGGAGTTACCAGTACAGTAACCATACCAGGAAGTACTTAATTTATTAAGCTACTGCTTTTCTTAATCTTAGTGGAGATATTTACTGATAAACAGCTACCTGCGCAGCATGTTCATGTCGTTCCTAAATGAGCTTTTTTCTCTGTTGCCTCACCACAATCCAGATTCTTTTGGGGAGTTACGAGTACAGTATCCATACCAGAAAGTACTTAATTTATTAAGCTACTGCTTTTCTTAATCTCAGTGGAGATATTCATTGATAAACAGCTACGTATGCAGCTTGTTCATGTCGTTCCTAAATGAGCTTTTATCTCTCTCCCCTCACCACAAATCAGATTCTTCAGAGGAGTTCCCAGTACATTATCCTTTCCAATGTGTAATTACCTTAACAAGCTCCAGCTGTTTTTATTCTCAGAAGGTTTACTCCCTGGTATACAGCTGCCTACACCCTTCGTAAGTGCAGGTCCTAAATGAGTTTTTTCGTTTCCCTCACCACAATCCAGATTCTTTTGGGGAGTTACCAGTACAGTAACCATACCAGGAAGTACTTAATTTATTAATCTATTGCTTTTCTTAATCTCAGTGGAGATCTTCACTGATAAACAGCTACCTACGCAGCATGTTCATGTCGTTCCTAAATGAGCTTTTATCTCTCTCCCCTCACCACAAATCAGATTCTTCTGAGGAGTTCCCAGTTCATTATCCTTTCTCCTGTGTAATTACCTTAACAAGCTCCAGCTGTTTTTATTCTCAGAAGGTTTACTCCCTGATATACAGCTGCCTACCCCCTTCGTAAGGGCAGGTCTTAATGAGCTTTTTTCTCTGTTCCCTCACCACAATCCAGATTCTTTTGGGGAGTTAACAGTACAGTAACCATAACAGGAAGTACTTAATTTATTAAGCTACTGCTTTTCTTAATCTCAGTGGAGATATTTACTGATAAACAGCTACCTACGAAGCATGTAGATTTCGTTCCTAAATGAGCTTTTATCTCTCTCCACTCACCAAAAATCAGAATCTTCTGAGGAGTTCCCAGTACATTATCCTTTCTACTGTGTAATTACCTTAACAAGCTCCAGCTGTTTTTATTCTCAGAAGGTTTACTCCCTGATATACAGCTGCCTACCCCCTTCGTAAGTGCAGGTAATAAATGAGCTTTTTTCTCTGTTCCCTCACCACAATCCAGATTCTTTTGGGGAGTTACAGTACAGTAACCATACCAGGAAGTACTTAATTTATTAAGCTACTGCATATCTTAATGTCAGTGGAGATATTTACTGATAAACAGCTACCTACGCAGCATGTTCATGTCGTTCCTAAATGAGCTTATTTCTCTGTTCCCTCACTACAATCCAGATTCTTTTGGGGAGTTACCAGTACAGTATCCATACCAGGAAGTACTTAATTTATTAAGCTACTGCTTTTCTTAATCTCAGTGGAGATATTTACTGATAAACAGCTACCTATGCAACATGTTTATGTCGTTCCTAAATGAGCTTTTATCTCTCTCCCCTCACCACAAATCAGATTCTTCTGAGGAGTTATCAGTACATTATCCTTTCCCCTGTGTAATTACCTTAACAACCTCCAGTTTTTTTTAATCTCAGAAGCGATACTCCCTGATATACAGCTGCCTACCCCCTTCGTAAGCGCAGGTCCTAAATGAGCTTTTTTCTCTGTTCCCTCACCACAATCCAGATTCTTTTGGGGAGTTACCAGTAGAGTAACCATACCAGGAAGTACTTAATTTATTAAGCTACTGCTTTTCTCAATCTCAGTGGAGATATTTACTGATAAACAGCTACCTACGCAGCATGTTCATGTCGTTCCTAAATGAGCTTATTTCTCTGTTCCCTCACTACAATCCAGATTCTTTTGGGGAGTTACCAGTACAGTATCCATACCAGGAAGTACTTAATTTATTAAGCTACTGCTGTCCTTAATCTCAGTGGAGATATTTACTGATAAACAGCTACGTATGCAGCATGTTCATTTCTTTCATAAATGAGCTTTTATCTCTCTCCCATCACCACAAATCAGATTCTTCTGACGAATTCCTAGTACATTATCCTTTCACCTATGTAATTACCTTAACAAGCTCCAGCTGTTTTTATTCTCAGAAGCGATACTCCCTGATATACAGCTGCCTACCCCCTTCGTAAGTGCAGGTCCTAAATGAGCTTTTTTCTCTGTTCCCTCACCACAATCCAGATTCTTTTGGGGAGTTACCAGTACAGTAACCATACCAGGAAGTACTTAATTTATTAAGCTACTGCTTTTCTTAATCTCAGTGGAGATATTTACTGATAAACAGCTACCTACGCAGCATGTTCATGTCGTTCCTAAATGAGCTTTTATCTCTCTCCCCTCACCACAAATCAGATTCTTCTGAGGAGTTCCCAGTACATTATCCTTTCCCCTGTGTAATTACCTTAACAGGCTCTAGCTGTTTTTATTCTCAGAATGTTTACTCCCTGATATACAGCTGCCGACCCCCTTCGTAATTGCAGTTCCTAAATGAGCTTTCTCCTCTGTTTCCTGACCACAATCCAGATTCTTATGGGGAGTTACCAGTATAGTAACCATACCAGGTAGTACTTAATTTATTAAGCTACTGCTTTTCTTAATCTGAGTGGAGATATTTACTGATAAACAGCTACGTATGCAGCATGTTCATGTCGTTCCTAAATGAGCTTTTATCTCTCTGCCCTCACCACAAATTAGATTCTTCTGAGGAGTTCCCAGTACATTATCCTTTCCCCTGTGTAATTACCTTAACAAGCTCCAGCTGTTTTTATTCTCAGAAGGTTTACTCTTGATATACAACTGCCTTCCCCCTTCGTAAGTGCAGGTCTTAAATGAGCTTTTTTCTCTGTTCCCTCACCACAATCCAGATTCTTTTGGGGAGTTACCAGTACAGTAAACATACCAGGAAGTGCTTAATTTATTAAGCTACTGCTTTTCTTAATCTCAGTGGAGATATTTACTGATAAACAGCTACCTACGGAGCATGTTCATGTCGTTCATAATGAGCTTTTATCTCTCTCCCCTCACCAAAAATCCGATTCTTCTGAGGAGTTCCCAGTACATTATCCTTTCCCCTGTGTAATTACCTTAACAAGCGCGAGCTGTTTTTATTCTCAGAAGGTTTACTCCCTGATATACAGCTGCCTACCCCCTTCGTAAGTGCAGGTCCTAAATGAGCTTTTTTCTCTGTTCCCTCACCACAATCCAGATTCTTTTGGGGAGTTACCAGTACAGTAACCATACCAGGAAGTACTTAATTTATTAAGCTACTGCTTTTCTTAATCTCAGTGGAGATATTTACTGATAAACAGCTACCTACGCAGCATGTTCATGTCGTTCCTAAATGAGCTTTTATATCTCTCCCCTCACCACAAATCAGATTCTTCTGAGGAGTTCCCAGTACATTATCCTTTCCCCTGTGTAATTACCTTACCAGCTCCAGCTGTTTCTTTTCTCAGAAGGTTTACTCCCTGATATACAGCTGCCTACCCCCTTCGTAAGTGCAGGTCCTAAATGAGCTTTTTTCTCTGTACCCTCACCACAATCCAAATTCTTTTGGGGAGTTACCAGTACAGTATCCATACCAGGAAGTACTTAATTTATTAAGCTACTGCTTTTCTTAATCTCAGTGGAGATATTTACTGATAAACAGCTACCTACGCAGCATGTTCATGTCGTTCCTAAATGAGCTTTTATCTCTCTCCCCTCACCACAAATCAGATTCTTCTGAGGAGTTCCCAGTACATTACGTTTCCCCTGTGTAATTACCTTAAAAAGCTCCAGCTGTTTTTATTCTCAGAAGGTTTACTCCCTGATATACAGCTGCCTACCCCTTCAAATGTGCAGGTCCTAAATGAGCTTTTTTCTCTGTTCCCTCACCACAATCCACATTCTATTGGGGAGTTACCAGTACTGTAACCATACCAGGAAGTACTTAATTTATTAAGCTACTGCTTTTCTTAATCTCAGTGGAGATATTTACTGATAAACAGCTACCTACGCAGCATGTTCATGTCGTTCCTAAATGAGCTTTTATCTCTCTCCCCTCACCACAAATCAGATTCTTCTGAGGAGTTCCCAGTACATTATCCTTTCCCCTGTGTAATTACCTTAACAAGCTCTAGCTGTTTTAATTCTCAGAAGGTTTACTCCCTGATATACACCTGCCGACCCCCTTCGTAATTGCAGGTCCTAAATGAGCTTTTTCCTCTGTTCCCTCACCACAATCCAGATTCTTATGGGGAGTTACCAGTACAGTAACCATACCAGGAAGTACTTAATTTATTAAGCTACTGGTTTTCTTAATCTCAGTGGAGATATTTCCTGATAAACAGCTTCCTACACAGCATGTTCATGTCGTTCCAAAATGAGCTTTTATCTCTCTAGCCTCACCACAAATCAGATTCATCTGAGGAGGTCCCAGTACATTATCCTTTCCCCTGTGTAATTACCTTAACAAGCTCCAGCTGTTTTTATTCTCAGGAGGTTTACTCCCTGATATACAGCTGCCTACCCCCTTCGTAAGTGCAGGTCCTAAATGAGCTTTTTTCTCTGTTCCCTCACCACAATCCAAATTCTTTTGGGGAGTTACCAGTACAGTAACCATACCAGGAAGTACTTAATTTATTAAGCTACTGCTTTTCTTAATCTCAGTGGAGATATTTACTGATAAACAGCTACCTACGCAGCATTTTCATTTCTTTCCTAAATGAGCTTTTTTCTCTCTCCCCTCACCACAACCTAGATTCTTCTGAGGAGTTCCCACTACATTATCCTTTCCCCTGTGTAATTACCTTAACAAGCTCCAGATGTTTTTATTCTCAGAAGGTTTACTCCCTGATATACAGCTGCCTACCACCTTCGTAAGTGCAGGTCCTAAATAAGCTTTTTTCTCTGTTCCCTCACCACAATCCAGATTCTTTTGGGGAGTTACCAGTACAGTAACCATACCAGGAAGTACTTAATTTATTAAGCTACTGCTTTTCTTAATCTCAGTGGAGATATTTACTGATAAACAGCTACCTACGCAGCATGTTCATGTCGTTCCTAAATGAGCTTTTATCTCTCTCCCCTCACCACAAATCAGATTCTTCTGAGGAGTTCCCAGTACATTATCCTTTCCCCTGTGTAATTACCTTAACAAGCTCCAGCTGTTATTATTCTCAGAAGGTTTACTCCCTGAGATACAGCTGTCTACACCCTTCGTAAGTGCAGGTCCTAAATTAGCTTTTTTCTCTGTTCCCTCACCACAATCCAGATTTTTTGGGGAGTTACCAGTACAGTTACCATACCAGGAAGTACTTAATTTATTAAGCTACTGCTTTTCTTAATCTCAGTGGAGATATTTACTGATAAACAGCTATGTATGCAACATGTTCATGTCGTTCCTAAATGAGCTTTTATCTCTCTCCCCTCACCACAAATCAGATTCTTCTGAGGAGTTCCCAGTACATTATCCTTTCCCCTGTGTAATTAGCTTCACAAGCTCCAGCTGTTTTTATTCTCCAAAGGTTTACTCCCTGATATACAGCAGCCTACCCCCTTCGTAAGTGCAGGTCCTAAATGAGCTTTTTTCTCTGTTCCCTCACCACAATCCAGATTCTTTTGGGGAGTTACCAGTACAGTAACCATACCAGGAAGTACTTAATTTATTAAGCTACTGCTTTTCTTAATCTCAGTGGAGATATTTACTGATAAACAGCTACCTACGCAGCATGTTCATGTCGTTCCTAAATGAGCTTTTATCTCTCTCCCCTCACCACAAATCAGATTCTTCTGAGGAGTTCCCAGTACATTATCCTTTCCCCTGTGTAATTACCTTAACAGGCTCTAGCTGTTTTTATTCTCAGAATGTTTACTCCCTGATATACAGCTGCTGACCCCCTTCGTAATTGCAGTTCCTAAATGAGCTTTTTCCTCTGTTTCCTGACCACAATCCAGATTCTTATGGGGAGTTACCAGTATAGTAACCATACCAGGAAGTACTTAATTTATTAAGCTACTGCTTTTCTTAATCTCAGTGGAGATATATACTGATAAACAGCTAGCTAAGCAGCATGTTCATTTCGTTCCTAAATGAGCTTTTTTCTCTCTCCCCTCACCACAAAACAGATTCTTCTGAGGAGTTCCCAGTACATTATCCCTTCCCCTGTGTAATTACCTTAACATGCTCCAGCTCTTTTTATTCTCACAAGTTATACTCCCTGATATACAGTTCCCTAACCCCTTCGTAAGTGCAATTCCTAAATAAGCTTTTTTCTCTGTTCCCTCACCACAGTCCAGATTCTTTTGGGGAGTTACCAGTACAGTAACCATACCAGGAAGTACTTAATTTATTAAGCTACTGGTTTACTTAATCTCAGTGGAGATATTTACTGATAAACAGCTACCTACGCAGCGTGTTCATGTCGCTCCTAAATGAGGTTTTATCTCTCTACCCTCACCACAAATCAGATTCATCTGAGGAGGTCCCAGTACATTATCCTTTCCCCTGTGTAATTACCTTAACAAGCTCCAGCTGTTTTTATTCTCAGGAGGTTTACTCCCTGATATACAGCTGCCTACCCCCTTCGTAAGTGCAGGTCCTAAATGAGCTTTTTTCTCTGTTCCCTCACCACAATCCAAATTCTTTTGGGGAGTTACCAGTACAGTAACCATACCAGGAAGTACTTAATTTATTAAGCTACTGCTTTTCTTAATCTCAGTGGAGATATTTACTGATAAACAGCTACCTACGCAGCATTTTCATTTCTTTCCTAAATGAGCTTTTTTCTCTCTCCCCTCACCACAACCTAGATTCTTCTGAGGAGTTCCCAGTACATTATCCTTTCCCCTGTGTAATTACCTTAACAAGCTCCAGATGTTTTTATTCTCAGAAGGTTTACTCCCTGATATACAGCTGCCTACCACCTTCGTAAGTGCAGGTCCTAAATAAGCTTTTTTCTCTGTTCCCTCACCACAATCCAGATTCTTTTGGGGAGTTACCAGTACAGTAACCATACCAGGAAGTACTTAATTTATTAAGCTACTGCTTTTCTTAATCTCAGTGGAGATATTTACTGATAAACAGCTACCTACGCAGCATGTTCATGTCGTTCCTAAATGAGCTTTTATCTCTCTCCCCTCACCACAAATCAGATTCTTCTGAGGAGTTCCCAGTACATTATCCTTTCCCCTGTGTAATTACCTTAACAAGCTCCAGCTGTTATTATTCTCAGAAGGTTTACTCCCTGAGATACAGCTGTCTACACCCTTCGTAAGTGCAGGTCCTAAATTAGCTTTTTTCTCTGTTCCCTCACCACAATCCAGATTTTTTGGGGAGTTACCAGTACAGTTACCATACCAGGAAGTACTTAATTTATTAAGCTACTGCTTTTCTTAATCTCAGTGGAGATATTTACTGATAAACAGCTATGTATGCAACATGTTCATGTCGTTCCTAAATGAGCTTTTATCTCTCTCCCCTCACCACAAATCAGATTCTTCTGAGGAGTTCCCAGTACATTATCCTTTCCCCTGTGTAATTAGCTTCACAAGCTCCAGCTGTTTTTATTCTCCAAAGGTTTACTCCCTGATATACAGCAGCCTACCCCCTTCGTAAGTGCAGGTCCTAAATGAGCTTTTATCTCTGTTCCCTCACCACAATCCAGATTCTTTTAGGGAGTTACCAGTACAGTAACCATACCAGGAAGTACTTAATTTATTAAGCTACTGCTTATCTTAATCACAGTGGAGATATTTACTGATAAACAGCTACCTATGCAGCATGTTCATGTCGTTCCTAAATGAGCTTTTATCTCTCTCCCCTCACCACAAATCAGATTCTTCTGAGGAGTTCCCAGTACATTATCCTTTCCCTTGTGTAATTACCTTAACAAGCTCCAGCTGTTTTAATTCTCAGAAGGTATACTCCCTGATATACAGCTGCCTACCCCCTTCGTAAGTGCAGGTCCTAAATGAGCTTTTTTCTCTGTTCCCTCACCACAATCCAGATTCTTTTGGGGAGTTACCAGTACAGTAACCATACCAGGAAGTACTTAATTTATTAAGCTACTGCTTTTCTTAATCTCAGTGGAGATATTTACTGATAAACAGCTACCTACGCAGCATGTTCATGTCGTTCCTAAATGAGCTTTTATCTCTCTCCCCTCACCACAAATCAGATTCTTCTGAGGAGTTCCCAGTACATTATCCTTTCCCCTGTGTAATTACCTTAACAGGCTCTAGCTGTTTTTATTCTCAGAATGTTTACTCCCTGATATACAGCTGCTGACCCCCTTCGTAATTGCAGTTCCTAAATGAGCTTTTTCCTCTGTTTCCTGACCACAATCCAGATTCTTATGGGGAGTTACCAGTATAGTAACCATACCAGGAAGTACTTAATTTATTAAGCTACTGCTTTTCTTAATCTCAGTGGAGATATATACTGATAAACAGCTAGCTAAGCAGCATGTTCATTTCGTTCCTAAATGAGCTTTTTTCTCTCTCCCCTCACCACAAAACAGATTCTTCTGAGGAGTTCCCAGTACATTATTCTTTCCCCTGTGTAATTACCTTAACATGCTCCAGCTCTTTTTATTCTCACAAGTTATACTCCCTGATATACAGTTCCCTAACCCCTTCGTAAGTGCAATTCCTAAATAAGCTTTTTTCTCTGTTCCCTCACCACAGTCCAGATTCTTTTGGGGAGTTACCAGTACAGTAACCATACCAGGAAGTACTTAATTTATTAAGCTACTGGTTTACTTAATCTCAGTGGAGATATTTACTGATAAACAGCTACCTACGCAGCGTGTTCATGTCGCTCCTAAATGAGGTTTTATCTCTCTACCCTCACCACAAATCAGATTCTTCTGAGGAGGTCCCAGTACATTATCCTTTCCCCTGTGTAATTACCTTAACAAGCTCCAGCTGTTTTTATTCTCAGAAGGTTTACTCCCTGATATACAGCTGCCTACCCTCTTCGTAAGTGCAGGTCCTAAATGAGCTTTTTTCTCTGTTCCCTCACCACAATCCAGATTCTTTTGGGGTGTTACCTGTACAGTAACCATACTAGGTAGTACTTAATTTATTAAGCTACTGCTTTTCTTAATCTGAGTGGAGATATTTACTGATAAACAGCTACGTATGCAGCATGTTCATGTCGTTCCTAAATGAGCTTTTATCTCTCTGCCCTCACCACAAATTAGATTCTTCTGAGGAGTTCCCAGTACATTATCCTTTCCCCTGTGTAATTACCTTAACAAGCTCCAGCTGTTTTTATTCTCAGAAGGTTTACTCCTGATATACAACTGCCTTCCCCCTTCGTAAGTGCAGGTCTTAAATGAGCTTTTTTCTCTGTTCCCTCACCACAATCCAGATTCTTTTGGGGAGTTACCAGTACAGTAAACATACCAGGAAGTGCTTAATTTATTAAGCTACTGCTTTTCTTAATCTCAGTGGAGATATTTACTGATAAACAGCTACCTACGGAGCATGTTCATGTCGTTCATAATGAGCTTTTATCTCTCTCCCCTCACCACAAATCAGATTCTTCTGAGGAGTTCCCAGTACATTATTCTTTCCCCTGTGTAATTACCTTAACAAGCGCGAGCTGTTTTTATTCTCAGAAGGTTTACTCCCTGATATACAGCTGCCTACCCCCTTCGTAAGTGCAGGTCCTAAATGAGCTTTTTTCTCTGTTCCCTCACCACAATCCAGATTCTTTTGGGGAGTTACCAGTACAGTAACCATACCAGGAAGTACTTAATTTATTAAGCTACTGCTTTTCTTAATCTCAGTGGAGATATTTACTGATAAACAGCTACCTACGCAGCATGTTCATGTCGTTCCTAAATGAGCTTTTATATCTCTCCCTCACCACAAATCAGATTCTTCTGAGGAGTTCCCAGTACATTATCCTTTCCCCTGTGTAATTACCTTACAAGCTCCAGCTGTTTCTTTTCTCAGAAGGTTTACTCCCTGATATACAGCTGCCTACCCCCTTCGTAAGTGCAGGTCCTATATGAGCTTTTTTCTCTGTACCCTCACCACAATCCAGATTCTTTTCGGGAGTTACCAGTACAGTAACCATACCAGGAAGTACTTAATTTATTAAGCTACTGCTTTTCTTAATCTCAGTGGAGATATTTACTCATAAACAGCTACCTACGCAGCATGTTCATGTCGTTCCTAAATGAGCTTTTATCTCTCTCCCCTCACCACAAATCAGATTCTTCTGAGGAGTTCCCAGTACATTACGTTTCCCCTGTGTAATTACCTTAAAAAGCTCCAGCTGTTTTTATTCTCAGAAGGTTTACTCCCTGATATACAGCTGCCTACCCCTTCAAATGTGCAGGTCCTAAATGAGCTTTTTTCTCTGTTCCCTCACCACAGTCCAGATTCTTTTGGGGAGTTACCAGTACTGTAACCATACCAGGAAGTACTTAATTTATTAAGCTACTGCTTTTCTTAATCTCAGTGGAGATATTTACTGATAATCAGCTACCTACGCAGCATGTTCATGTCGTTCCTAAATGAGCTTTTATCTCTCTCCCCTCACCACAAATCAGATTCTTCTGAGGAGTTCCCAGTACATTATCCGTTCCCCTGTGTAATTACCTTAACACGGTCCAGCTGTTTTTATTCTCAGAAGGTTTACTCCCTGATATACAGCTGCCTACCCCCTTCGTAACTGCAGGTCCTAAATGAGCTTTTTTCTCTGTTCCCTCACCACAATCCAGATTCTTTTGGGGAGTTACCAGTACAGTAACCATACCAGGTAGTACTTAATTTATTAAGCGACTGCTTTTCTTAATTTCAGTGTAGATATTTTCTGATAAACAACTACCTACGCAGCATGTTCATGTCGTTCCTAAATGAGCTTTTATCTCTCTCCCCTCACCACAAATCAGATTCTTCTGAGGAGTTCCCAGTACATTATCCTTTCCCCTGTGTAATTACCTTAACAAGCTCCAGCTGTTTTTATTCTCATAAGGTTTACCTCCCTGATATACAGCTGCCTAACCCCTTCGTAAGTGCAGGTCCTAAAGAGCTTTTTTCTCTTTTCCCTCACCACAATCCAGATTCTTTTGGGGAATTACCAGTACAGTAACCATACCAGGAAGTACTTAATTTATTAAGCTACTGCTTTTCTTAATCTCAGTGGAGATATTTACTCATAAACAGCTACCTACGCAGCATGTTCATGTCGTTCCTAAATGAGCTTTTATCTCTCTCCCTCACCACAAATCAGATTCTTCTGAGGAGTTCCCAGTACATTATCCTTTCCCCTGTGTAATTACCTTAACAAGCTCCAGCTGTTTTTATTCCCAGAAGGTTTACTCCCTGATATACAGCTGCCTACCACCTTCGTAAGTGCAGGTCCTAAATGAGGTTTTTTCTCTGTTCCCTCACCACAATCCAGATTCTTTTGGGGAGTTACCAGTACAGTAACCATACCAGGAAGTACTTAACTTATTAAGCTACTGGTTTTCTTAATCTCAGTGGAGATATTTACTGATAAACAGCTACCTACGCAGGATGTTCATGTCGTTCCTAAATGAGCTTATATCTCTCTCCCCTCACCACAAATCAGATTCTTCTGAGGAGTTTCCAGTACATTATCCTTTCCCCTGTGTATTTACTTTAACAAGCTCCAGCTGTTTTTATTCTCAGAAGGTTTACTCCCTGATATACAGCTGCCTACCCCCTTCGTAAGTGCAGGTCCTAAAAGAGCTTTTTTCTCTGTTCCCTCACCACAATCCAGATTCTTTTCTTGAGTTACCAGTACAGTAACCATACCAGGAAGTACTAAATTTATTAAGCGACTGCTTTTCTTAATGTCAGTGGAGATATTTACTGATAAACAGCTACCTACGCAGCATGTTCATGTCGTTCCTAAATGAGCTTTTATCTCTCTCCCCTCACCACAAATCAGATTCTTCTGAGGATTTCCCAGTACATTGTCCTTTCCCCTGTGTAATTACCTTAACAAACTCCAGCTGTTTTTATTCTCAGGTTTACACCCTGATATACAGCTGCCTAAACCCTTCATAAGTGCAGGTCCTAAATGAGCTTTTTTCTCTGTTCCCTAACCACAATCCAGATTCTTTTGGGGAGTTACCAGTACAGTAACCATATCAGGAAGTACGTAATTCATTAAGCTACTGCTTTTCTTAATCTCAGTGGAGATATTTACTGATAAACAGCTACCTACGAAGCATGTTCATGTTGTTCCTAAATGAGCTTCTTTCTCCCTCTCCTCACCACAAATCACATTCTTCTGAGGAGTTCCAGTACATTATCCTTTCCCCTGTGTAATTACCTTAACAAGCTCCAGCTGTTTTTATTCTCAGAAGGTTTACTCCTTGATATACTGCGGCCTACCCCCTTCGTCAGTGCAGGGCCTAAATGAGCTTTTTTCTCTGTTCCCTCACCACAATCCAGATTCTTTTTGGAGTTACCAGTACAGTAACCATACCAGGAAGTACTTAATTTATTAAGCTACTGCTTTTCTTAATGTCAGTGGAGATATTTACGGATAAACAGCTACCTACGCAGCATGTTCATGTCGTTCCTAAATGAGCTTTTATCTCTCTCCCTCACCACAAATCAGATTCTTCTGAGGAGTTCCCAGTACATTATCCTTTCCCCTGTGTAATTACCTTAACAAGCTCCAGCTGTTTTTATTCCCAGAAGGTTTACTCCCTGATATACAGCTGCCTACCACCTTCGTAAGTGCAGGTCCTAAATGAGGTTTTTTCTCTGTTCCCTCACCACAATCCAGATTCTTTTGGGGAGTTACCAGTACAGTAACCATACCAGGAAGTACTTAACTTATTAAGCTACTGCTTTTCTTAATCTCATTGGAGATATTTACTGATAAACAGCTACCTACGCAGCATGTTCATGTCGTTCCTAAGTGAGCTTTTATCTCTCTGCCCTCACCACAAATCAGATTCTTCTGAGGAGTTCCCAGTACATTATCCTTTCCCCTGTGTAATTACCTTAACAAGCTCCAGCTGTTTTATTCCCAGAAGGTTTACTCCCTGATATACAGCTGCCTACCACCTTCGTAAGTGCAGGTCCTAAATTAGCTTTTCCCTTCCTCTTCTCCCTGTTCCCTCACCACAATCTAGATTCTTTTGGGGAGTTACCAGTACATTAACCATACCAGGAAGTACTTAATTTATTAAGCTACTGCTTTTCTTAATCTTAGTGGAGATATTTACTGATAAACAGCTACCTACGCAGCATATTCATGTCGTTCCTAAATGAGCTTTTATCTCTCTCCCCTCACCACAAATCAGATTCTTCTGAGGAGTTCCCAGTACAATATCCTTTCCCCTGTGTAATTACCTTAACAAACTCCAGATGTTTTTATTCTCTGGTTTACTCCCTGATATAGAGCTGCCTAAACCCTTCGTAAGTGCAGGTCCTAAATGAGCTTTTTTCTCTGTTCCCTCACCACAATCCAGATTCTTTTGGGGAGTTACCAGTACAGTAACCATACCAGGAAGTACTTAATTTATTAAGCTACTGCTTTTCTTAATCTCAGTGGAGATATTTACTGATAAACAGCTACCTACACAGCATGTTCATGTCGTTCCTAAATGAGCTTTTATCTCTCTCCCCTCACCACAAATCAGATTATTCTGAGGAGTTCCCAGCACATTATCCTTTCCCCTGTGTAATTACCTTAACAAGCTCCAGCTGTTTTTATTCTCAGAAGGTTTACTCCCTGATATACAGCTGCCTACCCCCTTCGTAAGTGCATATACCTAAATGAGCTTTTTTCTCTGTTACCTCACCAAAATCCAGATTCTTTTGGGGAGTTACCAGTACAGTATCCATACCAGGAAGTACTTAATTTATTACGCTACTGCTTTTCTTAATCTCAGTGGAGATATTTACTGATAAACAGCTACGTATGCAGCATGATCATGTCGTTCCTAAATGAGCTTTTATCTCTCTCCCCTCACCACAAATCAGATTCATCTGAGGAGTTCCCAGTACATTATCCTTTCCCCTGTGTAATTACCTTAACAAGCTCCACATGTTTTTATTCTCAGAAGGTTTACTCCCTGATATACAGCTGCCTACCCCCTTCGTAAGTGCAGGTCCTAAATGAGCTTTTTTCTCTGTTCCCTCACCACAATCCAGATTCTTTTGGGGAGTTACCAGTACAGTAACCATACCAGGAATTACTTAATTTATTAAGCTACTGCTTTTCTTAATATTAGTGGAGATATTTACTGATAAACAGCTACCTACGCAGCATGTTCATGTCGTTTCTAAATGAGCTTTTATCTCTCTCCCCTCACCACAAATCAGATTCTTCTGAGGAGTTCCCAGTACATTATCCTTTCCCCTGTGTAATTTCCTTAACAAGTTCCAGCTGTTTTTATTATCAGAAGGTTTACTCCTTGATATACTGCGGCCTACCCCCTTCGTAAGTGCAGGGCCTAAATGAGCTTTTTTCTCTGTTCCCTCACTACAATCCAGATTCTTTTGGGGAGTTACCAGTACAGTAACCATACCAGGAAGTACTTAATTTATTAAGCTACTGCTTTTCTTAATCTCAGTGGAGATATTTACTGATAAACAGCTACCTGAGCAGCATGTTCATGTCGTTCCTATATGAGCTTTTATCTCTCTCCCCTCACCACAAATCAGATACTTCTGAGGAGTTCCCAGTACATTATCCTTTCCCCTGTGTAATTACCTTAACAAACTCCCGCTGTTTTTATTCTCAGGTTTATCCCGGATATACAACTGCCTACCCCCTTCGTAAGTGCAGGTCCTAAATGAGCTTTTTTCTCTGTTCCCTCACCACAATCCAGATTCTTTTGGGGAGTTACCAGTACAGTAACCATACCAGGAATTACTTAATTTATTAAGCTACTGCTTTTCTTAATATTAGTGGAGATATTTACTGATAAACAGCTACCTACGCAGCATGTTCATGTCGTTCCTAAATGAGCTTATATCTCTCTCCCCTCACCACAAAT
Organism: Perognathus longimembris pacificus; assembly: GCF_023159225.1. Classification (NCBI taxonomy): domain Eukaryota; kingdom Metazoa; phylum Chordata; class Mammalia; order Rodentia; family Heteromyidae; genus Perognathus; species Perognathus longimembris. The sequence continues at coordinate 1,042 of NW_025956052.1, read as the reverse complement.
CAGATTCTTCTGAGGAGTTCCCAGTACATTATCCTTTCCCCTGTGTAATTACCTTAACAAGCTCCAGCTGTTTTTATTATCAGAAGGTTTACTCCTTGATATACTGCGGCCTACCCCCTTCGTAAGTGCAGGGCCTAAATGAGCTTTTTTCTCTGTTCCCTCACCACAATCCAGATTCTTTTGGGGAGTTACCAGTACAGTAACCATACCAGGAAGTACTTAATTTATTAAGCTACTGCTTTTCTTAATCTCAGTGGAGATATTTACTGATAAACAGCTATGTACGCAGCATGTTCATGTCGTTCCTAAATGAGCTTTTATCTCTCTCCCTCACCACAAATCAGATTCTTCTGAGGAGTTCCCAGTACATTACGTTTCCCCTGTGTAATTACCTTAAAAAGCTCCAGCTGTTTTTATTCTCAGAAGGTTTACTCCCTGATATACAGCTGCCTACCCCTTCAAATGTGCAGGTCCTAAATGAGCTTTTTTCTCTGTTCCCTCACCACAATCCAGATTCTTTTGGGGAGTTACCAGTACAGTAACCATACCAGGTAGTACTTAATTTATTAAGCTACTGCTTTTCTTAATTTCAGTGTAGATATTTTCTGATAAACAACTACCTACCCAGCATGTTCATGTCGTTCCTAAATGAGCTTTTATCTCTCTCCCCTCACCACAAATCAGATTCTTCTGAGGAGTTCCCAGTACATTATCCTTTCCCCTGTGTAATTACCTTAACAAGCTCCAGCTGTTTTTATTCTCAGAAGGTTTACTCCCTGATATACAGCTGCCTACCCCCTTCGTAAGTGCAGGTCCTAAATGAGCTTTTTTCTCTGTTCCCTCACCACAATCCAGATTCTTTTGGGGAGTTACCAGTACAGTAACCATACCAGGAAGTACTTAATTTATTGAGCTACTGCTTTTCTTAATCTCAGTGGAGATATTTACTGATAAACAGCTACCTACGCAGCATGTTCATGTCGTTCCTAAATGAGCTTTTATGTCTCTCCCCTCACCACAAATCAGATTCTTCTGAGGAGTT
>NW_025956051.1:0-39116 GCF_023159225.1 Perognathus longimembris pacificus | reverse complement strand
CACTGAGATTAAGAAAAGCAGTAGCTTAATAAATAAAGTACTTCCTGGTATGGTTACTGTACTGGTAACTCCCCAAAAGAATCTGGATTGTGTTGAGGGAACAGAGAAAAAAGCTCATTTAGGACCTGCACTTACGAAGGGGGTAGGCAGCTGTATATCAGGGGAGTATACCTTCTGAGAATTAAAACAACTGGAGCTTGTTAAGGTAATTACACAAGGGAAAGGATAATGTACTGGGAACTCCTCAGAAGAATCTGATTTGTGTTGTGGGGAGAGAGATAAAAGCTCATTTAGGAACGACATGAACATGCTGCGTAGGTAGCTGTTTATCAGTAAATATCTCCACTGAGATTACGAAAAGCAGTAGCTTAATAAATTAAGTACTTGCCTGGTATGGTTACTGTACTGGTAACTCCCTAAAAGAATCTGGATTGTGGTGAGGGAACAGAGATAAAAGCTCATTTAGGACCTGCACTTACGAAGGGGGTAGGCTGCTGTATATCAGGGAGTAAACCTTCTGAGAATAAAAACAGCTGGAGCTTGTTAAGGTAATTTCACAGGGGAAAGGATAATGTACTGGGAACTCCTCAGAAGAATCTAGTTTGTGGTGAGGGGAGAGAGAAAAAAGCTCATTTAGGAAAGAAATGAAAATGCTGCGTAGGTAGCTGTTTATCAGTAAATATCTCCACTGAGATTAAGAAAAGCAGTAGCTTAATAAATTAAGTACTTCCTGGTATGGTTACTGTACTGGTAACTCCCCAAAAGAATTTGGATTGTGGTGAGGGAACCAAGAAAAAAGCTCATTTAGGACCTGCACTTACGAAGGGGGTAGGCAGCTGTATATCAGGGAGTAAACCTCCTGAGAATAAAAACAGCTGGAGCTTGTTAAGGTAATTACACAGGGGAAAGGATAATGTACTGGGACCTCCTCAGATGAATCTGATTTTTGGTGAGGCTAGAGAGATAAAAGCTCATTTTGGAACGACATGAACATGCTGTGTAGGAAGCTGTTTATCAGGAAATATCTCCACTGAGATTAAGAAAACCAGTAGCTTAATAAATTAAGTACTTCCTTGTATGGTTACTGTACTGGTAACTCCCCATAAGAATCTGGATTGTGGTGAGGGAACAGAGGAAAAAGCTCATTTAGGACCTGCAATTACGAAGGGGGTCGGCAGCTGTATATCAGGGAGTAAACCATCTGAGAATTAAAACAGCTAGAGCTTGTTAAGGTAATTACACAGGGGAAAGAATAATGTACTGGGAACTCCTCAGAAGAATCTGATTTGTGGTGAGGGGAGAGAGATAAAAGCTCATTTAGGAACGACATGAACATGCTGCGTAGGTAGCTGTTTATCAGTAAATATATCCACTGAGATTAAGAAAAGCAGTAGCTTAATAAATTAAGTACTTCCTGGTATGGTTACTGTACTGGTAACTCCCCAAAAGAATCTGGATTGTGGTGAGGGAACAGAGAAAAAAGCTCATTTTGCACCTGCACTTACGAAGGGGGTAGGCAGCTGTCTATCAGGGAGTAAACCTTCTGAGAATAAAAACAGCTGGAGCTTGTTAAGGTAATTACACAGGGGAAAGGATAATGTACTGGGAACTCCTCAGAAGAATCTGATTTGTGGTGAGGGGAGAGACATAATAGCTCATTTAGGAACGACATGAACATGCTGCGTAGGTAGCTGTTTATCAGTAAATATCTCCACTGAGATTAAGAAAAGCAGTAGCTCAATAAATTAAGTACTTCCTGGTATGGTTACTGTACTGGTAACTCCCCAAAAGAATCTGGATTGTGGTGAGGGAACAGAGAAAAAAGCTCATTTAGGACCTGCACTTACGAAGGGGGTAGGCAGCTGTATATCAGGGAGTAAACCTTCTGAGAATAAAAACAGCTGGAGCTTGTTAAGGTAATTACACAGGGGAAAGGATAATGTACTGGGAACTCCTCAGAAGAATCTGATTTGTGGTGAGGGGAGAGAGATAAAAGCTCATTTAGGAACGACATGAACATGCTGGGTAGGTAGTTGTTTATCAGAAAATATCTACACTGAAATTAAGAAAAGCAGTAGCTTAATAAATTAAGTACTACCTGGTATGGTTACTGTACTGGTAACTCCCCAAAAGAATCTGGATTGTGGTGAGGGAACAGAGAAAAAAGCTCATTTAGGACCTGCAGTTACGAAGGGGGTAGGCAGCTGTATATCAGGGAGTAAACCTTCTGAGAATAAAAACAGCTGGACCGTGTTAAGGTAATTACACAGGGGAACGGATAATGTACTGGGAACTCCTCAGAAGAATCTGATTTGTGGTGAGGGGAGAGAGATAAAAGCTCATTTAGGAACGACATGAACATGCTGCGTAGGTAGCTGTTTATCAGTAAATATCTCCACTGAGATTAAGAAAAGCAGTAGCTTAATAAATTAAGTACTTCCTGGTATGGATACAGTACTGGTAACTCCCCAAAAGAATCTGGATTGTGGTGAGGGAACAGAGAAAAAAGCTCATTTAGGACCTGCACATTTGAAGGGGTAGGCAGCTGTATATCAGGGAGTAAACCTTCTGAGAATAAAAACAGCTGGAGCTTTTTAAGGTAATTACACAGGGGAAACGTAATGTACTGGGAACTCCTCAGAAGAATCTGATTTGTGGTGAGGGAGAGAGATAAAAGCTCATTTAGGAACGACATGAACATGCTGCGTACATAGCTGTTTATCAGTAAATATCTCCACTGAGATTAAGAAAAGCAGTAGCTTAATAAATTAAGTACTTCCTGGTATGGTTACTGTACTGGTAACTCCCCAAAAGAATCTGGATTGTGGTGAGGGAACAGAGAAAAAAGCTCATTTAGGCCCTGCACTTACGAAGGGGGTAGGCCGCAGTATATCAAGGAGTAAACCTTCTGATAATAAAAACAGCTGGAGCTTGTTAAGGTAATTACACAGGGGAAAGGATAATGTACTGGGAACTCCTCAGAAGAATCTGATTTGTGGTGAGGGGAGAGAGATATAAGCTCATTTAGGAACGACATGAACATGCTGCGTAGGTAGCTGTTTATCAGTAAATATCTCCACTAATATTAAGAAAAGCAGTAGCTTAATAAATTAAGTAATTCCTGGTATGGTTACTGTACTGGTAACTCCCCAAAAGAATCTGGATTGTGGTGAGGGAACAGAGAAAAAAGCTCATTTAGGACCTGCACTTACGAAGGGGGTAGGCAGTTGTATATCCGGGAGTAAACCTGAGAATAAAAACAGCGGGAGTTTGTTAAGGTAATTACACAGGGGAAAGGATAATGTACTGGGAACTCCTCAGAAGTATCTGATTTGTGGTGAGGGGAGAGAGATAAAAGCTCATATAGGAACGACATGAACATGCTGCTCAGGTAGCTGTTTATCAGTAAATATCTCCACTGAGATTAAGAAAAGCAGTAGCTTAATAAATTAAGTACTTCCTGGTATGGTTACTGTACTGGTAACTCCCCAAAAGAATCTGGATTGTAGTGAGGGAACAGAGAAAAAAGCTCATTTAGGCCCTGCACTTACGAAGGGGGTAGGCCGCAGTATATCAAGGAGTAAACCTTGTGATAATAAAAACAGCTGGAACTTGTTAAGGAAATTACACAGGGGAAAGGATAATGTACTGGGAACTCCTCAGAAGAATCTGATTTGTGGTGAGGGGAGAGAGATAAAAGCTCATTTAGAAACGACATAAACATGCTGCGTAGGTAGCTGTTTATCAGTAAATATCTCCACTAATATTAAGAAAAGCAGTAGCTTAATAAATTAAGTAATTCCTGGTATGGTTACTGTACTGGTAACTCCCCAAAAGAATCTGGATTGTGGTGAGGGAACAGAGAAAAAAGCTCATTTAGGACCTGCACTTACGAAGGGGGTAGGCAGCTGTATATCAGGGAGTAAACATTCTGAGAATAAAAACAGCTGGAGCTTGTTAAGGTAATTACACAGGGGAAAGGATAATGTACTGGGAACTCCTCAGAAGAATCTGATTTGTGGTGAGGGGAGAGAGATAAAAGCTCATTTAGGAACGACATGATCATGCTGCATACGTAGCTGTTTATCAGTAAATATCTCCACTGAGATTAAGAAAAGCAGTAGCGTAATAAATTAAGTACTTCCTGGTATGGATACTGTACTGGTAACTCCCCAAAAGAATCTGGATTTTGGTGAGGTAACAGAGAAAAAAGCTCATTTAGTATATGCACTTACGAAGGGGGTAGGCAGCTGTATATCAGGGAGTAAACCTTCTGAGAATAAAAACAGCTGGAGCTTGTTAAGGTAATTACACAGGGGAAAGGATAATGTGCTGGGAACTCCTCAGAATAATCTGATTTGTGGTGAGGGGAGAGAGATAAAAGCTCATTTAGGAACGACATGAACATGCTGTGTAGGTAGCTGTTTATCAGTAAATATCTCCACTGAGATTAAGAAAAGCAGTAGCTTAATAAATTAAGTACTTCCTGGTATGGTTACTGTACTGGTAACTCCCCAAAAGAATCTGGATTGTGGTGAGGGAACAGAGAAAAAAGCTCATTTAGGACCTGCACTTACGAAGGGTTTAGGCAGCTCTATATCAGGGAGTAAACCAGAGAATAAAAACATCTGGAGTTTATTAAGGTAATTACACAGGGGAAAGGATATTGTACTGGGAACTCCTCAGAAGAATCTGATTTGTGGTGAGGGGAGAGAGATAAAAGCTCATTTAGGAACGACATGAATATGCTGCGTAGGTAGCTGTTTATCAGTAAATATCTCCACTAAGATTAAGAAAAGCAGTAGCTTAATAAATTAAGTACTTCCTGGTATGGTTAATGTACTGGTAACTCCCCAAAAGAATCTAGATTGTGGTGAGGGAACAGAGAAAAAAGCTCATTTAGGACCTGCACTTACGAAGGTGGTAGGCAGCTGTATATCAGGGAGTAAACCTTCTGGGAATAAAAACAGCTGGAGCTTGTTAAGGTAATTACACAGGGGAAAGGATAATGTACTGGGAACTCCTCAGAAGAATCTGATTTGTGGTGAGGGCAGAGAGATAAAAGCTCACTTAGGAACGACATGAACATGCTGCGTAGGTAGCTGTTTATCAGTAAATATCTCCAATGAGATTAAGAAAAGCAGTAGCTTAATAAGTTAAGTACTTCCTGGTATGGTTACTGTACTGGTAACTCCCCAAAAGAATCTGGATTGTGGTGAGGGAACAGAGAAAAAACCTCATTTAGGACCTGCACTTACGAAGGTGGTAGGCAGCTGTATATCAGGGAGTAAACCTTCTGGGAATAAAAACAGCTGGAGCTTGTTAAGGTAATTACACAGGGGAAAGGATAATGTACTGGGAACTCCTCAGAAGAATCTGATTTGTGGTGAGGGAGAGAGATAAAAGCTCATTTAGGAACGACATGAACATGCTGCGTAGGTAGCTGTTTATCAGTAAATATCTCCACTGACATTAAGAAAAGCAGTAGCTTAATAAATTAAGTACTTCCTGGTATGGTTACTGTACTGGTAACTCCAAAAAGAATCTGGATTGTGGTGAGGGAACAGAGAAAAAAGCTCATTTAGGCCCTGCACTGACGAAGGGGGTAGGCCGCAGTATATCAAGGAGTAAACCTTCTGAGAATAAAAACAGCTGGAGCTTGTTAAGGTAATTACACAGGGGAAAGGATAATGTACTGGGAACTCCTCAGAAGAATGTGATTTGTGGTGAGGAGAGGGAGAAAGAAGCTCATTTAGGAACGACATGAACATGCTTCGTAGGTAGCTGTTTATCAGTAAATATCTCCACTGAGATTAAGAAAAGCAGTAGCTTAATGAATTACGTACTTCCTGATATGGTTACTGTACTGGTAACTCCCCAAAAGAATCTGGATTGTGGTTAGGGAACAGAGAAAAAATCTCATTTAGGACCTGCACTTATGAAGGGTTTAGGGAGCTGTATATCAGGGAGTAAACCTGAGAATAAAAACAGCTGGAGTTTGTTAAGGTAATTACACAGGGGAAAGGACAATGTACTGGGAAATCCTCAGAAGAATCTGATTTGTGGTGAGGGGAGAGAGATAAAAGCTCATTTAGGAACGACATGAACATGCTGCGTAGGTAGCTGTTTATCAGTAAATATCTCCACTGACATTAAGAAAAGCAGTCGCTTAATAAATTTAGTACTTCCTGGTATGGTTACTGTACTGGTAACTCAAGAAAAGAATCTGGATTGTGGTGAGGGAACAGAGAAAAAAGCTCTTTTAGGACCTGCACTTACGAAGGGGGTAGGCAGCTGTATATCAGGGAGTAAACCTTCTGAGAATAAAAACAGCTGGAGCTTGTTAAAGTAAATACACAGGGGAAAGGATAATGTACTGGAAACTCCTCAGAAGAATCTGATTTGTGGTGAGGGGAGAGAGATATAAGCTCATTTAGGAACGACATGAACATCCTGCGTAGGTAGCTGTTTATCAGTAAATATCTCCACTGAGATTAAGAAAACCAGTAGCTTAATAAGTTAAGTACTTCCTGGTATGGTTACTGTACTGGTAACTCCCCAAAAGAATCTGGATTGTGGTGAGGGAACAGAGAAAAAACCTCATTTAGGACCTGCACTTACGAAGGTGGTAGTCAGCTGTATATCAGGGAGTAAACCTTCTGGGAATAAAAACAGCTGGAGCTTGTTAAGGTAATTACACAGGGGAAAGGATAATGTACTGGGAACTCCTCAGAAGAATCTGATTTGTGGTGAGGGAGAGAGATAAAAGCTCATTTAGGAACGACATGAACATGCTGCGTAGGTAGCTGTTTATCAGTAAATATCTCCACTGAGATTAAGAAAAGCAGTAGCTTAATAAATTAAGTACTTCCTGGTATGGTTACTGTACTGGTAATTCCCCAAAAGAATCTGGATTGTGGTGAGGGAAAAGAGAAAAAAGCTCTTTAGGACCTGCACTTACGAAGGGGTTAGGCAGCTGTATATCAGGGAGTAAACCTTATGAGAATAAAAACAGCTGGAGCTTGTTAAGGTAATTACACAGGGGAAAGGATAATGTACTGGGAACTCCTCAGAAGAATCTGATTTGTGGTGAGGGGAGAGAGATAAAAGCTCATTTAGGAACGACATGAACATGCTGCGTAGGTAGCTGTTTATCAGAAAATATCTCCACTGAGATTAAGAAAAGCAATAGCTTAATAAATTAAGTACTTCCTGGTATGGTTACTGTACTGGTAACTCCCCAAAAGAATCTGGATTGTGGTGAGGGAACAGAGAAAAAAGCTCATTTATGACCTGCACTTACGAAGGGGGAAGGCAGTTGTATATCAGGAGTAAACCTTCTGAGAATAAAAACAGCTGGAGCTTGTTAAGGTAATTACACAGGGGAAAGGATAATGTACTGGGAACTCCTCAGAAGAATCTGATTTGTGGTGAGGGCAGAGAGATAAAAGCTCATTTAGGAACGACATGAACATGCTGGGTAGGTAGTTGTTTATCAGAAAATATCTACACTGAAATTAAGAAAAGCAGTCGCTTAATAAATTAAGTACTACCTGGTATGGTTACTGTACTGGTAACTCCCCAAAAGAATCTGGATTGTGGTGAGGGAACAGAGAAAAAAGCTCATTTAGGACCTGCAGTTACGAAGGGGGTAGGCAGCTGTATATCAGGGAGTAAACCTTCTGAGAATAAAAACAGCTGGACCGTGTTAAGGTAATTACACAGGGGAACGGATAATGTACTGGGAACTCCTCAGAAGAATCTGATTTGTGGTGAGGGGAGAGAGATAAAAGCTCATTTAGGAACGACATGAACATGCTGCGTAGGTAGCTGTTTATCAGTAAATATCTCCACTGAGATTAAGAAAAGCATTAGCTTAATAAATTAAGTACTTCCTGGTATGGTTACAGTACTGGTAACTCCCCAAAAGAATCTGGATTGTGGTGAGGGAACAGAGAAAAAAGCTCATTTAGGACCTGCACATTTGAAGGGGTAGGCAGCTGTATATCAGGGAGTAAACCTTCTGAGAATAAAAACAGCTGGAGCTTTTTAAGGTAATTACACAGGGGAAACGTAATGTACTGGGAACTCCTCAGAAGAATCTGATTTGTGGTGAGGGGAGAGATATAAAAGCTCATTTAGGAACGACATGAACATGCTGCGTAGGTAGCTGTTTATCAGAAAATATCTCCACTGAGATTAAGAAAAGCAGTAGCTTAATAAATTAAGTACTTCCTGGTATGGTTACTGTACTGGTAACTCCCCAAAAGAATCTGGATTGTGGTGAGGGAACAGAGAAAAAAGCTCATTTAGGACCTGCACTTACGAAGGGGGTAGGCAGCTGTATATCAGGGAGTAAACCTTCTGAGAATAAAAACAGCTCGCGCTTGTTAAGGTAATTACACAGGGGAAAGGATAATGTACTGGGAACTCCTCAGAAGAATCTGATTTGTGGTGAGGGGAGAGAGATAAAAGCTCATTATGAACGACATGAACATGCTCCGTAGGTAGCTGTTTATCAGTAAATATCTCCACTGAGATTAAGAAAAGCAGTAGCTTAATAAATTAAGCACTTCCTGGTATGTTTACTGTACTGGTAACTCCCCAAAAGAATCTGGATTGTGGTGAGGGAACAGAGAAAAAAGCTCATTTAAGACCTGCACTTACGAAGGGGGAAGGCAGTTGTATATCAGGAGTAAACCTTCTGAGAATAAAAACAGCTGGAGCTTGTTAAGGTAATTACACAGGGGAAAGGATAATGTACTGGGAACTCCTCAGAAGAATCTAATTTGTGGTGAGGGCAGAGAGATAAAAGCTCATTTAGGAACGACATGAACATGCTGCATACGTAGCTGTTTATCAGTAAATATCTCCACTCAGATTAAGAAAAGCAGTAGCTTAATAAATTAAGTACTACCTAGTATGGTTACTGTACAGGTAACACCCCAAAAGAATCTGGATTGTGGTGAGGGAACAGAGAAAAAAGCTCATTTAGGACCTGCACTTACGAAGGGGGTAGGCAGATGTATATCAGGGAGTAAACCTTCTGAGAATAAAAACAGCTGGAGCTTGTTAAGGTAATTACACAGGGGAAAGGATAATGTACTGGGACCTCCTCAGAAGAATCTGATTTGTGGTGAGGGGAGAGAGATAAAACCTCATTTAGGAGCGACATGAACACGCTGCGTAGGTAGCTGTTTATCAGTAAATATCTCCACTGAGATTAAGTAAACCAGTAGCTTAATAAATTAAGTACTTCCTGGTATGGTTACTGTACTGGTAACTCCCCAAAAGAATCTGGACTGTGGTGAGGGAACAGAGAAAAAAGCTTATTTAGGAATTGCACTTACGAAGGGGTTAGGGAACTGTATATCAGGGAGTATAACTTGTGAGAATAAAAAGAGCTGGAGCATGTTAAGGTAATTACACAGGGGAAAGGATAATGTACTGGGAACTCCTCAGAAGAATCTGTTTTGTGGTGAGGGGAGAGAGAAAAAAGCTCATTTAGGAACGAAATGAACATGCTGCTTAGCTAGCTGTTTATCAGTATATATCTCCACTGAGATTAAGAAAAGCAGTAGCTTAATAAATTAAGTACTTCCTGGTATGGTTACTATACTGGTAACTCCCCATGAGAATCTGGATTGTGGTCAGGAAACAGAGGAAAAAGCTCATTTAGGAACTGCAATTACGAAGGGGGTCAGCAGCTGTATATCAGGGAGTAAACATTCTGAGAATAAAAACAGCTAGAGCCTGTTAAGGTAATTACACAGGGGAAAGGATAATGTACTGGGAACTCCTCAGAAGAATCTGATTTGTGGTGAGGGGAGAGAGATAAAAGCTCATTTAGGAACGACATGAACATGCTGCGTAGGTAGCTGTTTATCAGTAAATATCTCCACTGAGATTAAGAAAAGCAGTAGCTTAATAAATTAAGTACTTCCTGGTATGGTTACTGTACTGGTAACTCCCCAAAAGAATCTGGATTGTGGTGAGGGAACAGAGAAAAAAGCTCATTTAGGACCTGCACTTACGAAGGGGGTAGGCAGCTGTATATCAGGGAGTATACCTTCTGAGAATTAAAACAGCTGGAGCTTGTTAAGGTAATTACACAAGGGAAAGGATAATGTACTGGGAACTCCTCAGAAGAATCTGATTTGTGGTGAGGGGAGAGAGATAAAAGCTCATTTAGGAACGACATGAACATGCTGCATAGGTAGCTGTTTATCAGTAAATATCTCCACTGTGATTAAGATAAGCAGTAGCTTAATAAATTAAGTACTTCCTGGTATGGTTACTGTACTGGTAACTCCCTAAAAGAATCTGGATTGTGGTGAGGGAACAGAGATAAAAGCTCATTTAGGACCTGCACTTACGAAGGGGGTAGGCTGCTGTATATCAGGGAGTAAACCTTTGGAGAATAAAAACAGCTGGAGCTTGTGAAGCTAATTACACAGGGGAAAGGATAATGTACTGGGAACTCCTCAGAAGAATCTGATTTGTGGTGAGGGGAGAGAGATAAAAGCTCATTTAGGAACGACATGAACATGTTGCATACATAGCTGTTTATCAGTAAATATCTCCACTGAGATTAAGAAAAGCAGTAGCTTAATAAATTAAGTACTTCCTGGTATGGTAACTGTACTGGTAACTCCCCAAAAAATCTGGATTGTGGTGAGGGAACAGAGAAAAAAGCTAATTTAGGACCTGCACTTACGAAGGGTGTAGACAGCTGTATCTCAGGGAGTAAACCTTCTGAGAATAATAACAGCTGGAGCTTGTTAAGGTAATTACACAGGGGAAAGGATAATGTACTGGGAACTCCTCAGAAGAATCTGATTTGTGGTGAGGGGAGAGAGATAAAAGCTCATTTAGGAACGACATGAACATGCTGCGTAGGTAGCTGTTTATCAGTAAATATCTCCACTGAGATTAAGAAAAGCAGTAGCTTAATAAATTAAGTACTTCCTGGTATGGTTACTGTACTGGTAACTCCCCAAAAGAATCTGGATTGTGGTGAGGGAACAGAGAAAAAAGCTTATTTAGGACCTGCACTTACGAAGGTGGTAGGCAGCTGTATATCAGGGAGTAAACCTTCTGAGAATAAAAACATCTGGAGCTTGTTAAGGTAATTACACAGGGGAAAGGATAATGTACTGGGAACTCCTCAGAAGAATCTAGGTTGTGGTGAGGGGAGAGAGAAAAAAGCTCATTTAGGAAAGAAATGAAAATGCTGCGTAGGTAGCTGTTTATCAGTAAATATCTCCACTGAGATTAAGAAAAGCAGTAGCTTAATAAATTAAGTACTTCCTGGTATGGTTACTGTACTGGTAACTCCCCAAAAGAATTTGGATTGTGGTGAGGGAACAGAGAAAAAAGCTCATTTAGGACCTGCACTTACGAAGGGGGTAGGCAGCTGTATATCAGGGAGTAAACCTCCTGAGAATAAAAACAGCTGGAGCTTGTTAAGGTAATTACACAGGGGAAAGGATAATGTACTGGGACCTCCTCAGATGAATCTGATTTGTGGTGAGGCTAGAGAGATAAAAGCTCATTTTGGAACGACATGAACATGCTGTGTAGGAAGCTGTTTATCAGGAAATATCTCCACTGAGATTAAGAAAACCAGTAGCTTAATAAATTAAGTACTTCCTGGTATGGTTACTGTACTGGTAACTCCCCATAAGAATCTGGATTGTGGTGAGGGAACAGAGGAAAAAGCTCATTTAGGACCTGCAATTACGAAGGGGGTCGGCAGCTGTATATCAGGGAGTAAACCTTCTGAGAATTAAAACAGCTAGAGCTTGTTAAGGTAATTACACAGGGGAAAGGATAATGTACTGGGAACTCCTCAGAAGAATCTGATTTGTGGTGAGGGGAGAGAGATAAAAGCTCATTTAGGAACGACATGAACATGCTGCGTAGGTAGCTGTTTATCAGTAAATATCTCCACTGAGATTAAGAAAAGCAGTAGCTTAATAAATTAAGTACTTCCTGGTATGGTTACAGTACTGGTAACTCCCCAAAAGAATGTGGATTGTGGTGAGGGAACAGAGAAAAAAGCTCATTTAGGACCTGCACATTTGAAGGGGTAGGCAGCTGTATATCAGGGAGTAAACCTTCTGAGAATAAAAACAGCTGGAGCTTTTTAAGGTAATTACACAGGGGAAACGTAATGTACTGGGAACTCCTCAGAAGAATCTGATTTGTGGTGAGGGGAGAGAGATAAAAGCTCATTTAGGAACGACATGAACATGCTGCGTAGGTAGCTGTTTATCAGTAAATATCTCCACTGAGATTAAGAAAAGCAGTAGCTTAATAAATTAAGTACTTCCTGGTATGGATACTGTACTGGTAACTCCCCAAAAGAATCTGGATTGTGGTGAGGGTACAGAGAAAAAAGCTCATTTAGGACCTGCACTTACGAAGGGGGTAGGCAGCTGTATATCAGGGAGTAAACCTTCTGAGAAAAGAAACAGCTGGAGCTGGTAAGGTAATTACACAGGGGAAAGGATAATGTACTGGGAACTCCTCAGAAGAATCTGATTTGTGGTGAGGGGAGAGATATAAAAGCTCATTTAGGAACGACATGAACATGCTGCGTAGGTAGCTGTTTATCAGTAAATATCTCCACTGAGATTAAGAAAAGCAGTAGCTTAATAAATTAAGTACTTCCTGGTATGGTTACTGTACTGGTAACTCCCCAAAAGAATCTGGATTATGGTGAGGGAACAGAGAAAAAAGCTCATTTAGGACCTGCACTTACGAAGGGGGTAGGCAGCTGTATATCAGGGAGTAAACCTTCTGAGAATAAAAACAGCTCGCGCTTGTTAAGGTAATTACACAGGGGAAAGGATAATGTACTGGGAACTCCTCAGAAGAATCGGATTTTTGGTGAGGGGAGAGAGATAAAAGCTCATTATGAACGACATGAACATGCTCCGTAGGTAGCTGTTTATCAGTAAATATCTCCACTGAGATCAAGAAAAGCAGTAGCTTAATAAATTAAGCACTTCCTGGTATGTTTACTGTACTGGTAACTCCCCAAAAGAATCTGGATTGTGGTGAGGGAACAGAGAAAAAAGCTCATTTAAGACCTGCACTTACGAAGGGGGAAGGCAGTTGTATATCAAGAGTAAACCTTCTGAGAATAAAAACAGCTGGAGCTTGTTAAGGTAATTACACAGGGGAAAGGATAATGTACTGGGAACTCCTCAGAAGAATCTAATTTGTGGTGAGGGCAGAGAGATAAAAGCTCATTTAGGAACGACATGAACATGCTGCATACGTAGCTGTTTATCAGTAAATATCTCCACTCAGATTAAGAAAAGCAGTAGCTTAATAAATTAAGTACTACCTGGTATGGTTACTATACTGGTAACGCCCCATACGAATCTGGATTGTGGTCAGGAAACAGAGGAGAAAGCTCATTTAGGAACTGCAATTACGAAGGGGGTCGGCAGCTGTATATCAGGGAGTAAACATTCTGAGAATAAAAACAGCTAGAGCCTGTTAAGGTAATTACACAGGGGAAAGGATAATGTACTGGGAACTCCTCAGAAGAATCTGATTTGTGGTGAGGGGAGAGAGATAAAAGCTCATTTAGGAACGACATGAACATGCTGCGTAGGTAGCTGTTTATCAGTAAATATCTCCACTGAGATTAAGAAAAGCAGTAGCTTAATAAATTAAGTAATTCCTGGTATGGTTACTGTACTGGTAACTCCCCAAAAGAATCTGGATTGTGGTGAGGGAACAGAGAAAAAAGCTCATTTAGGACCTGCACTTACGAAGGGGGTAGGCAGCTGTATATCAGGGAGTAAACCTTCTGGGAATAAAAACAGCTGGAGCTTGTTAAGGTAATTACACAGGGGAAAGGATAATGTACTGGGAACTCCTCAGAAGAATCTGATTTGTGGTGAGGGAGAGAGATAAAAGCTCATTTAGGAACGACATGAACATGCTGCGTAGGTAGCTGTTTATCAGTAAATATCTCCACTGACATTAAGAAAAGCAGTAGCTTAATAAATTAAGTACTTCCTGGTATGGTTACTGTACTGGTAACTCCCCAAAAGAATCTGGATTGTGGTGAGGGAACAGAGAAAAAAGCTCATTTAGGACCGGCACTTACGAAGGGGGTAGGCAGCTGTATATCAGGGAGTAAACCTTCTGAGAATAAAAAAAGCTGGAGCTTGTTAAGGTAATTACACAGGGGAATGGATAATGTACTGGGAACTCCGCAGAAGAATCTGATTTGTGGTGAGGGAGAGAGATAAAAGCTCATTTAGGAACGACATGTACATGTTGCATACGTAGCTGTTTATCAGTAAATATCTCCACTGAGATTAAGAAAAGCAGTAGCTTAATAAATTAAGTACTTCCTGGTATGGATACTTTACTGGTAACTCCCCAAAAGAATCTGGATTGTGGTGAGAGAACAGAGAAAAAAGCTCATTTAGGAACGACATGAACATGCTGCGTAGGTAGCTGTTTATTAGTAAATATCTCCACTGAGATTAAGAAAAGCAGTAGCTTAATAAATTAAGTACTTCCTGGTATGGTTACTGTACTGGTAACTGCCCAAAAGAATCTGGATAGTGGTGAGGGAACAGAGAAAAAAGCTCATTTAGGACCTGCACTTACGAAGGGGGTAGGCAGCTGTATATCAGGGAGTATCGCTTCTGAGAATAAAAACAGCTGGAGCTTGTTAAGGTAATTACATAGGTGAAAGGATAATGTACTAGGAATTTGTCAGAAGAATCTGATTTTTGGTGATGGGAGAGAGATAAAAGCTCATTTATGAAAGAAATGAACATGCTGCATACGTAGCTGTTTATCAGTAAATATCTCCACTGAGATTAAGGACAGCAGTAGCTTAATAAATTAAGTACTTCCTGGTATGGATACTGTACTGGTAACTCCCCAAAAGAATCTGGATTGTAGTGAGGGAACAGAGAAATAAGCTCATTTAGGAACGACATGAACATGCTGCGTAGGTAGCTGTTTATCAGTAAATATCTCCACTGAGATTGAGAAAAGCAGTAGCTTAATAAATTAAGTACTTCCTGGTATGGTTACTCTACTGGTAACTCCCCAAAAGAATCTGGATTGTGGTGAGGGAACAGAGAAAAAAGCTCATTTAGGACCTGCGCTTACGAAGGGGGTAGGCAGCTGTATATCAGGGAGTATCGCTTCTGAGATTAAAAAAAACTGGAGGTTGTTAAGGTAATTACACAGGGGAAAGGATAATGTACTGATAACTCCTCAGAAGAATCTGATTTGTGGTGAGGGGAGAGAGATAAAAGCTCATTTAGGAACGACATAAACATGTTGCATAGGTAGCTGTTTATCAGTAAATATCTCCACTGAGATTAAGAAAAGCAGTAGCTTAATAAATTAAGTACTTCCTGGTATGGTTACTGTACTGGTAACTCCCCAAAAGAATTTGGATTGTGGTGAGGGAACAGAGAAAAAAGCTCATTTAGGACCTGCACTTACGAAGTGGGTAGGCAGCTGTATATCAGGGAGTAAACCTCCTGAGAATAAAAACAGCTGGAGCTTGTTAAGGTAATTACACAGGGGAAAGGATAATGTACTGGGACCTCCTCAGATGAATCTGATTTGTGGTGAGGCTAGAGAGATAAAAGCTCATTTTGGAACGACATGAACATGCTGTGTAGGAAGCTGTTTATCAGGAAATATCTCCACTGAGATTAAGAAAACCAGTAGCTTAATAAATTAAGTACTTCCTGGTATGGTTACTGTACTGGTAACTCCCCATAAGAATCTGGATTGTGGTGAGGGAACAGAGGAAAAAGCTCATTTAGGACCTGCAATTACGAAGGGGGTCGGCAGCTGTATATCAGGGAGTAAACCTTCTGAGAATTAAAACAGCTAGAGCTTGTTAAGGTAATTACACAGGGGAAAGGATAATGTACTGGGAACTCCTCAGAAGAATCTGATTTGTGGTGAGGGGAGAGAGATAAAAGCTCATTTAGGAACGACATGAACATGCTGCGTAGGTAGCTGTTTATCAGTAAATATCTCCACTGAGATTAAGAAAAGCAGTAGCTTAATAAATTAAGTACTTCCTGGTATGGTTACAGTACTGGTAACTCCCCAAAAGAATGTGGATTGTGGTGAGGGAACAGAGAAAAAAGCTCATTTAGGACCTGCACATTTGAAGGGGTAGGCAGCTGTATATCAGGGAGTAAACCTTCTGAGAATAAAAACAGCTGGAGCTTTTTAAGGTAATTACACAGGGGAAACGTAATGTACTGGGAACTCCTCAGAAGAATCTGATTTGTGGTGAGGGGAGAGAGATAAAAGCTCATTTAGGAACGACATGAACATGCTGCGTAGGTAGCTGTTTATCAGTAAATATCTCCACTGAGATTAAGAAAAGCAGTAGCTTAATAAATTAAGTACTTCCTGGTATGGATACTGTACTGGTAACTCCCCAAAAGAATCTGGATTGTGGTGAGGGTACAGAGAAAAAAGCTCATTTAGGACCTGCACTTACGAAGGGGGTAGGCAGCTGTATATCAGTGAGTAAACCTTCTGAGAAAAGAAACAGCTGGAGCTGGTAAGGTAATTACACAGGGGAAAGGATAATGTACTGGGAACTCCTCAGAAGAATCTGATTTGTGGTGAGGGGAGAGATATAAAAGCTCATTTAGGAACGACATGAACATGCTGCGTAGGTAGCTGTTTATCAGTAAATATCTCCACTGAGATTAAGAAAAGCAGTAGCTTAATAAATTAAGTACTTCCTGGTATGGTTACTGTACTGGTAACTCCCCAAAAGAATCTGGATTGTGGTGAGGGAACAGAGAAAAAAGCTCATTTAGGACCTGCACTTACGAAGGGGGTAGGCAGCTGTATATCAGGGAGTAAACCTTCTGAGAATAAAAACAGCTCGCGCTTGTTAAGGTAATTACACAGGGGAAAGGATAATGTACTGGGAACTCCTCAGAAGAATCGGATTTTTGGTGAGGGGAGAGAGATAAAAGCTCATTATGAACGACATGAACATGCTCCGTAGGTAGCTGTTTATCAGTAAATATCTCCACTGAGATCAAGAAAAGCAGTAGCTTAATAAATTAAGCACTTCCTGGTATGGTTACTGTACTGGTAACTCCCCAAAAGAATCTGGATTGTGGTGAGGGAACAGAGAAAAAAGCTCATTTAGGACCTGCACTTACGAAGGGGGTAGGCAGCTGTATATCAGGGAGTATCGCTTCTGAGAATAAAAACAGCTGGAGCTTGTTAAGGTAATTACATAGGTGAAAGGATAATGTACTAGGAATTCGTCAGAAGAATCTGATTTGTGGTGATGGGAGAGAGATAAAAGCTCATTTATGAAAGAAATGAACATGCTGCATACGTAGCTGTTTATCAGTAAATATCTCCACTGAGATTAAGGACAGCAGTAGCTTAATAAATTAAGTACTTCCTGGTATGGATACTGTACTGGTAACTCCCCAAAAGAATCTGGATTGTAGTGAGGGAACAGAGAAATAAGCTCATTTAGGAACGACATGAACATGCTGCGTAGGTAGCTGTTTATCAGTAAATATCTCCACTGAGATTGAGAAAAGCAGTAGCTTAATAAATTAAGTACTTCCTGGTATGGTTACTCTACTGGTAACTCCCCAAAAGAATCTGGATTGTGGTGAGGGAACAGAGAAAAAAGCTCATTTAGGACCTGCGCTTACGAAGGGGGTAGGCAGCTGTATATCAGGGAGTATCGCTTCTGAGATTAAAAAAAACTGGAGGTTGTTAAGGTAATTACACAGGGGAAAGGATAATGTACTGATAACTCCTCAGAAGAATCTGATTTGTGGTGAGGGGAGAGAGATAAAAGCTCATTTAGGAACGACATAAACATGTTGCATAGGTAGCTGTTTATCAGTAAATATCTCCACTGAGATTAAGAAAAGCAGTAGCTTAATAAATTAAGTACTTCCTGGTATGGTTACTGTACTGGTAACTCCCCAAAAGAATTTGGATTGTGGTGAGGGAACAGAGAAAAAAGCTCATTTAGGACCTGCACTTACGAAGTGGGTAGGCAGCTGTATATCAGGGAGTAAACCTCCTGAGAATAAAAACAGCTGGAGCTTGTTAAGGTAATTACACAGGGGAAAGGATAATGTACTGGGACCTCCTCAGATGAATCTGATTTGTGGTGAGGCTAGAGAGATAAAAGCTCATTTTGGAACGACATGAACATGCTGTGTAGGAAGCTGTTTATCAGGAAATATCTCCACTGAGATTAAGAAAACCAGTAGCTTAATAAATTAAGTACTTCCTGGTATGGTTACTGTACTGGTAACTCCCCATAAGAATCTGGATTGTGGTGAGGGAACAGAGGAAAAAGCTCATTTAGGACCTGCAATTACGAAGGGGGTCGGCAGCTGTATATCAGGGAGTAAACCTTCTGAGAATTAAAACAGCTAGAGCTTGTTAAGGTAATTACACAGGGGAAAGGATAATGTACTGGGAACTCCTCAGAAGAATCTGATTTGTGGTGAGGGGAGAGAGATAAAAGCTCATTTAGGAACGACATGAACATGCTGCGTAGGTAGCTGTTTATCAGTAAATATCTCCACTGAGATTAAGAAAAGCAGTAGCTTAATAAATTAAGTACTTCCTGGTATGGTTACAGTACTGGTAACTCCCCAAAAGAATGTGGATTGTGGTGAGGGAACAGAGAAAAAAGCTCATTTAGGACCTGCACATTTGAAGGGGTAGGCAGCTGTATATCAGGGAGTAAACCTTCTGAGAATAAAAACAGCTGGAGCTTTTTAAGGTAATTACACAGGGGAAACGTAATGTACTGGGAACTCCTCAGAAGAATCTGATTTGTGGTGAGGGGAGAGAGATAAAAGCTCATTTAGGAACGACATGAACATGCTGCGTAGGTAGCTGTTTATCAGTAAATATCTCCACTGAGATTAAGAAAAGCAGTAGCTTAATAAATTAAGTACTTCCTGGTATGGATACTGTACTGGTAACTCCCCAAAAGAATCTGGATTGTGGTGAGGGTACAGAGAAAAAAGCTCATTTAGGACCTGCACTTACGAAGGGGGTAGGCAGCTGTATATCAGTGAGTAAACCTTCTGAGAAAAGAAACAGCTGGAGCTGGTAAGGTAATTACACAGGGGAAAGGATAATGTACTGGGAACTCCTCAGAAGAATCTGATTTGTGGTGAGGGGAGAGATATAAAAGCTCATTTAGGAACGACATGAACATGCTGCGTAGGTAGCTGTTTATCAGTAAATATCTCCACTGAGATTAAGAAAAGCAGTAGCTTAATAAATTAAGTACTTCCTGGTATGGTTACTGTACTGGTAACTCCCCAAAAGAATCTGGATTGTGGTGAGGGAACAGAGAAAAAAGCTCATTTAGGACCTGCACTTACGAAGGGGGTAGGCAGCTGTATATCAGGGAGTAAACCTTCTGAGAATAAAAACAGCTCGCGCTTGTTAAGGTAATTACACAGGGGAAAGGATAATGTACTGGGAACTCCTCAGAAGAATCGGATTTTTGGTGAGGGGAGAGAGATAAAAGCTCATTATGAACGACATGAACATGCTCCGTAGGTAGCTGTTTATCAGTAAATATCTCCACTGAGATCAAGAAAAGCAGTAGCTTAATAAATTAAGCACTTCCTGGTATGTTTACTGTACTGGTAACTCCCCAAAAGAATCTGGATTGTGGTGAGGGAACAGAGAAAAAAGCTCATTTAAGACCTGCACTTACGAAGGGGGAAGGCAGTTGTATATCAAGAGTAAACCTTCTGAGAATAAAAACAGCTGGAGCTTGTTAAGGTAATTACACAGGGGAAAGGATAATGTACTGGGAACTCCTCAGAAGAATCTAATTTGTGGTGAGGGCAGAGAGATAAAAGCTCATTTAGGAACGACATGAACATGCTGCATACGTAGCTGTTTATCAGTAAATATCTCCACTCAGATTAAGAAAAGCAGTAGCTTAATAAATTAAGTACTACCTGGTATGGTTACTATACTGGTAACTCCCCATAAGAATCTGGATTGTGGTCAGGAAACAGAGGAGAAAGCTCATTTAGGAACTGCAATTACGAAGGGGGTCGGCAGCTGTATATCAGGGAGTAAACATTCTGAGAATAAAAACAGCTAGAGCCTGTTAAGGTAATTACACAGGGGAAAGGATAATGTACTGGGAACTCCTCAGAAGAATCTGATTTGTGGTGAGGGGAGAGAGATAAAAGCTCATTTAGGAACGACATGAACATGCTGCGTAGGTAGCTGTTTATCAGTAAATATCTCCACTGAAATTAAGAAAAGCAGTAGCTTAATAAATTAAGTACTTCCTGGTATGGTTACTGTACTGGTAACTACCCAAAAGAATCTGGATTGTGGTGAGGGAACAGAGAAAAAAGCTCATTTAGGACCTGCACTTACGAAGGGGGTAGGCAGCTGTATATCAGGGAGTAAACCTTCTGGGAATAAAAACAGCTGGAGCTTGTTAAGGTAATTACACAGGGGAAAGGATAATGTACTGGGAACTCCTCAGAAGAATCTGATTTGTGGTGAGGGAGAGAGATAAAAGCTCATTTAGGAACGACATGAACATGCTGCGTAGGTAGCTGTTTATCAGTAAATATCTCCACTGACATTAAGAAAAGCAGTAGCTTAATAAATTAAGTACTTCCTGGTATGGTTACTGTACTGGTAACTCCCCAAAAGAATCTGGATTGTGGTGAGGGAACAGAGAAAAAAGCTCATTTAGGACCGGCACTTACGAAGGGGGTAGGCAGCTGTATATCAGGGAGTAAACCTTCTGAGAATAAAAAAAGCTGGAGCTTGTTAAGGTAATTACACAGGGGAATGGATAATGTACTGGGAACTCCGCAGAAGAATCTGATTTGTGGTGAGGGGAGAGAGATAAAAGCTCATTTAGGAACGACATGTACATGTTGCATACGTAGCTGTTTATCAGTAAATATCTCCACTGAGATTAAGAAAAGCAGTAGCTTAATAAATTAAGTACTTCCTGGTATGGATACTTTACTGGTAACTCCCCAAAAGAATCTGGATTGTGGTGAGAGAACAGAGAAAAAAGCTCATTTAGGAACGACATGAACATGCTGCGTAGGTAGCTGTTTATTAGTAAATATCTCCACTGAGATTAAGAAAAGCAGTAGCTTAATAAATTAAGTACTTCCTGGTATGGTTACTGTACTGGTAACTGCCCAAAAGAATCTGGATAGTGGTGAGGGAACAGAGAAAAAAGCTCATTTAGGACCTGCACTTACGAAGGGGGTAGGCAGCTGTATATCAGGGAGTATCGCTTCTGAGAATAAAAACAGCTGGAGCTTGTTAAGGTAATTACATAGGTGAAAGGATAATGTACTAGGAATTCGTCAGAAGAATCTGATTTGTGGTGATGGGAGAGAGATAAAAGCTCATTTATGAAAGAAATGAACATGCTGCATACGTAGCTGTTTATCAGTAAATATCTCCACTGAGATTAAGGACAGCAGTAGCTTAATAAATTAAGTACTTCCTGGTATGGATACTGTACTGGTAACTCCCCAAAAGAATCTGGATTGTAGTGAGGGAACAGAGAAATAAGCTCATTTAGGAACGACATGAACATGCTGCGTAGGTAGCTGTTTATCAGTAAATATCTCCACTGAGATTGAGAAAAGCAGTAGCTTAATAAATTAAGTACTTCCTGGTATGGTTACTCTACTGGTAACTCCCCAAAAGAATCTGGATTGTGGTGAGGGAACAGAGAAAAAAGCTCATTTAGGACCTGCGCTTACGAAGGGGGTAGGCAGCTATATATCAGGGAGTATCGCTTCTGAGATTAAAAAAAACTGGAGGTTGTTAAGGTAATTACACAGGGGAAAGGATAATGTACTGATAACTCCTCAGAAGAATCTGATTTGTGGTGAGGGGAGAGAGATAAAAGCTCATTTAGGAACGACATAAACATGTTGCATAGGTAGCTGTTTATCAGTAAATATCTCCACTGAGATTAAGAAAAGCAGTAGCTTAATAAATTAAGTACTTCCTGGTATGGATACTGTACTGGTAACTCCCCAAAAGAATCTGGATTGTAGTGAGGGAACAGAGAAATAAGCTCATTTAGGAACGACATGAACATGCTGCGTAGGTAGCTGTTTATCAGTAAATATCTCCACTGACATTAAGATATGCAGTAGCTTAATAAATTAAGTACTTCCTGGTATGGTTACTGTACTGTAACTCCCCAAAAGAATCTGGATTGTGGTGAGGGAACAGAGAAAAAAGCTCATTTATTACCTGCACTTACGAAGGGGGTAGGCAGCTGTATATCAGGGAGTAAACCTTCTGAGAATAAAAACAGCTGGAGCTTGTTAAGGTAATTACACAGTAGAAAGGATAATGTACTGGGAACTCCTCAGAAGATTCTGATTTTTGGTGAGTGGAGAGAGATAAAAGCTCATTTAGGAACGAAATCTACATGCTTCGTAGGTAGCTGTTTATCAGTAAATATCTCCACTGAGATTAAGAAAAGCAGTAGCTTAATAAATTAAGTACTTCCTGGTATGGTTACTGTACTGTTAACTCCCCAAAAGAATCTGGATTGTGGTGAGGGAACAGAGAAAAAAGCTCATTAAGACCTGCCCTTACGAAGGGGGTAGGCAGCTGTATATCAGGGAGTAAACCTTCTGAGAATAAAAACAGCTGGAGCTTGTTAAGGTAATTACACAGGAGAAAGGATAATGAACTGGGAACTCCTCAGAAGAATCTGATTTGTGGTGAGGGGAGAGAGATAAAAGCTCATTTAGGAACGACATGAAAATGCTGCATAGGTAGCTGTTAATCAGTAAATATCTCCACTGAGATTAAGAAAAGCTGTAGCTTAATAAATTAAGTACTTCCTGGTATGGTTATTGTACTGGTAACTCCCCAAAAGAATCTGGATTGTGGTGAGGAAACAGAGAAAAAAGCTCATTTAGGATCTGCACTTACGAAGGGGGTAGGCAGCTGTATATCAGGGAGTAAACCTTCTGAGAATAAAAACAGCTGGAGCTTGTTAAGGTAATTACACAGGGGAAAGGATAATGTACTGGGAACTCCTCAGAAGAATCTGATTTGTGGTGAGGGGAGAGAGATAAAAGCTCATTTAGGAACGACATGAACATGCGGCAAAGGTAGCTGTTTATCAGTAAATATCTCCACTGAGATTAAGAAAAGCAGTAGCTTAATAAATTAAGTACTTCCTGGTATGGATACTGTACTGGAAACTCCCCAAAAGAATCTGGATTGTGTTGAGGGAACAGAGAAAAAAGCTCATTTAGGACCTGAACTTACGAATGGGGTAGGCAGCTGTATATCAGGGAGTAATCCTTCTGGGAATAAAAACAGCTGGAGCTTGTTAAGGTAATTACACAGGGGAAAGGATAATGTACTGGGATCTCCTCAGAAGAATCTGATTTGTGGTGAGGGGAGAGAGATAAAAGCTCATTTAGGAACGACATGAACATGCTGCGTACGTAGCTGTTTATCAGTAAATATCTCCACTAAGATGAAGAAAAGCAGTAGCTTAATAAATTAAGTACTTCCTGGTATGGTTACTGTACTGGTAACTCCCCAAAAGAATCTGAATTGTGCTGAGGGAACAGAGAAAAAAGCTAATTTCGGACCTGCACTTACGAAGGAGGTAGGCAGCTGTATATCAGGGAGTAAACCTTCTGAGAATAAAAACAGCTGGAGTTTGTTAAGGTAATTACACAGGGGAAAGGATAATGTACTGGGAACTCCTCAGAAGAATCTGATTTGTGGTGAGGGGAGAGAGATAAAAGCTCATTTAGGAACGACATGAACATGCTGCGTAGGTAGCTGTTTATCAGTAAATATCTCCACTCAGATTAAGAAAAGCAGTAGCTTAATAAATTAAGTACTTCCTGGTATGAATACTTTCCTGGTAACTCCCCAAAAGAATCTGGATTGTGGTGAGGGAACAGAGAGAAAAGCTCATTTAGGAACGACATGAACATGCTGCGTAGGTAGCTGTTTATCAGTAAATATCTCCACTGAGATTAAGAAAAGCAGTAGCTTAATAAATTAAGTACTTCCTGGTATGGTTACTGTACTGGTAACTCCCCAAAAGAATCTGGATTGTGGTGAGGGAACAGAGAAAAAAGCTCATTTAGGACGTGCACTTACTAAGGGGGTAGGCAGCTGTATATCAGGGAGTAAACCTTCTGAGAATAAAAACAGCTGGAGCTTGTTAAGGTAATTACACAGGGGAAAGGATAATGTACTGGGATCTCCTCAGAAGAATCGGATTTGTGGTGAGGGGAGAGAGAAAAAAGCTCATTTAGGAACGACATGAACATGCTGCGTAGGTAGCTGTTTATCAGTAAATATCTCCACTGAGATTAAGAAAAGCAGTAGCTTAATAAATTAAGTACGTCCTGGTATGGTTACTGTACTTGTAACTCTCCAAAAGAATCTGGATTGTGGTGAGGGAACAGAGAAAAAAGCTCATTTAGGACCTGTACTTACGAAGGGGTTAGGCAGCTGTATATCAGGGAGTAAACCTTCTGAGAATAAAAACAGCTGGAGCTTGTTAAGGTAATTACACAGGGGAAAGGATAATGTACTGGGAACTCCTCAGAAGAATCTATTTGTGGTGAGGGGAGAGAGATAAAAGCTCATTTAAGAACGACATGAACATGCTGCAGACGTTGCTGTTTATCAGTAAATATCCCACTGAGATTAAGAAAAGCAGTAGCTTAATAAATTAAGTACTTCCTGGTATGGATACTGTAATGGTAACTCCCCAAAAGAATCTGGATTGTGGTGAGGGAACAGAGAAAAAAGCTCATTTAGGACCTGCACTTGCGAAGGGGGTAGGCAGCTGTATATCAGGGAGTAAACCTTCTGAGAATAAAAACAGCTGGATCTTGTTAAGGTAATTACACAGGGGAAAGGATAATGTACTGGGAACTCCTCAGAAGAATCTGATTTGTGGTGAGGGGAGAGAGATAAAAGCTCATTTAGGAACGACATGAACATGCTGCGTAGGTAGCTGTTTATCAGTAAATATCTCCACTGAGATTAAGAAAAGCAGTAGCTTAATAAATTAAGTACTTCCTGGTATGGTTACTGTACTGATAACTCCCCAAAAAATCTGGATTGTGGTGAGGGAACAGAGAAAAAAGCTCATTTAGGACCTCCACTTACGAAGGGGTTAGGCAGCTGTATATCAGGGAGTATCGCTTCTGAGAATAAAAACAGCTGGAGCTTGTTAAGGTAATTACACAGGGGAAAGAATAATGTACTGGGAACTCCTCAGAAGAATCTATTTGTGGTGAGGGGAGAGAGATAAAAGCTCATTTAAGAACGACATGAACATGCTGCATACGTTGCTGTTTATCAGTAAATATCTCCACTGAGATTAAGAAAAGCAGTAGCTTAATAAATTAAGTACTTCCTGGTATGGATACTGTAATGGTAACTCCCCAAAAGAATCTGGATTGTGGTGAGGGAACAGAGAAAAAAGCTCATTTAGGAACGACATGAACATGCTGTGTAGGTAGCTGTTTATCAGTAAATATCTCCACTGAGATTAAGAAAAGCAGTAGCTTAATAAATTAAGTACTTCCTGTTATGGATACTGTACTGGTAACTCCCCAAAAGAATCTGGATTGTGGTGAGGGAACAGAGAAAAAAGCTCATTTAAGACCTGCACTTACGAAGGGGGTAGGCAGCTGTATATCAGGGAGTAAACCTTCTGAGAATAAAAACAGCTGGAGCTTGTTAAGGTAATTACACAGGGGAAAGGATAATGTACTGGGAACTCCTCAGAAGAATCTGATTTGTGGTGAGGGGAGAGAGATAAAAGCTCATTTAGGAACGACATGAACATGCTGCGTAGGTAGCTGTTTATCAGTAAATATCTCCACTGTGATTAAGAAAAGCAGTAGCTTAATAAATTAAGTACTTCCTGGTATGGTTACTGTACTGGTAACTCCCCAAAAGAATCTGGATTATGGTGAGGGAACAGAGAAAAAAGCTCATTTAGGACCTGCACTTACGAAGGGGGTAGGCAGCTGTACATCAGGGAGTATCGCATTTGAGATTAAAAACAGCTGGAGCTTGTTAAGGTAATTACACAGGGGAAAGGATAATGTACTGGGAACTCCTCAGAAGAATCTGATTTGTGGTGAGGGGAGAGAGATAAAAGCTCATTTAGGAACGACATGAACATGCTGCGTAGGTAGCTGTTTATCAGTGAAGATCTCCACTGAGATTAAGAAAAGCAATAGATTAATAAATTAAGTACTTCCTGGTATGGTTACTGTACTGGTAACTCCCCAAAAGAATCTGGATTGTGGTGAGGGAAACGAAAAAACTCATTTAGGACCTGCACTTACGAAGGGTGTAGGCAGCTGTATACCAGGGAGTAAACCTTCTGAGAATAAAAACAGCTGGAGCTTGTTAAGGTAATTACACATTGGAAAGGATAATGTACTGGGAACTCCTCTGAAGAATCTGATTTGTGGTGAGGGGAGAGAGATAAAAGCTCATTTAGGAACGACATGAACAAGCTGCATACGTAGCTGTTTATCAATGAATATCTCCACTGAGATTAAGAAAAGCAGTAGCTTAATAAATTAAGTACTTTCTGGTATGGATACTGTACTCGTAACTCCCCAAAAGAATCTGGATTGTGGTGAGGCAACAGAGAAAAAAGCTCATTTAGGAACGACATGAACATGCTGCGCAGGTAGCTGTTTATCAGTAAATATCTCCACTAAGATTAAGAAAAGCAGTAGCTTAATAAATTAAGTCCTTCCTGGTATGGTTACTGTACTGGTAACTCCCCAAAAGAATCTGGATTATGGTGAGGGATAGAGAAAAAAGCTCATTTAGGACCTGCACTTACGAAGGGTGTAGGCAGCTGTATATCAGGGAGTAAACCTTCTGAGAATAAAAACAGCTGGAGCTTGTTAAGGTAATTACACAGGGGAAAGGATAATGTACTGGGAACTCCTCAGAAGAATCTGATTTGTGGTGTGAGGAGAGAGATAAAAGCTCATTTAGGAACGACCTGAACATGCTGCGTAGGTAGCTGTTTATCAGTAAATATCTCCACTGAGATTAAGAAAAGCAGTAGCTTAATAAATTAAGTACTTCCTGGTATGGTTACTGTACTGGTAACTCCCCAAAAGAATCTGGATTGTGGTGAGGGAAGAGAGAAAAAATCTCATTTAGGACCTGCACTTACGAAGGGGGTAGGCAGCTGTATATCAGGGAGTATCGCATCTGAGAAAAAAAACAGCTGGAGCTTGTAAAGGTAATTACACAGGGGAATGAATAATGTACTGGGAACTCCTCAGAAGAATCTGATTTGTGGTGAGGGGAGAGAGATAAAAGCTCATTTAGGAACGACATGAACATGCTGCATACGTAGCTGTTTATCAGTAAATATCTCCACTGAGATTAAGAAAAGCAGTAGCTTAATAAATGAAGTACCTCCTGGTATGGATACTGTACTGGTAACTCCCCAAAAGAATCTGGATTGTGGTGAGGTTACAGAGAAAAAAGCTCATTTAGGAACTGCATTTACGAAGGGGGTAGGCAGCAGTATATCAGGGAGTAAACATTCTGAGAATAAAAACAGCTGGAGCTTGTTAAGGTAATTACAAAGGGGAAAGGAAAAAGTACTGGGAACTCCTCAGAAGAATCTGATTTGTGGTGAGGGGAGAGAGATAATAGCTCTTTTAGGTACGACATGAACATGCTGCGTAGGTAGCAGTTTATCAGTAAATATCTCAACTGAGATTAAGAAAAGCAGTAACTTAATAAATTAAATACTTCCTTTTATGGTTACTGTACTGGTAACTCCGCAAAAGAATCTGGATTGCGGTGAAGGAACAGAGAAAAAAGCTCATTTAGGACCTGCACTTGCGAAGGCGGCAGGCAGATGTTTATTAGGGAGTAAACCTTCTGAGAATAAAAACAGCTGGAGCTTGTTAAGGTAATTACACAGGGGAAAGGATAATGTACTGGGAACTCCTCAGAAGAATCTGATTTGTGGTGAGGGGAGAGAGATAAAAGCTCATTTAGGAACGACATGAACATGCTGCGTAGGTAGCTGTTTATCAGTAAATATCTCCACTGAGATTACGAAAAGCAGTAGCTTAATAAATTAAGTACTTCCTGGTATGGTTACTGTACTGGTAACTCCCCAAAAGAATCTGGATTGTGGTGAGGGAACAGAGAAAAAAGCTCATTTAGGACCTGCACTTACGAAGGGGGTAGGCAGCTGTATATCAGGGAGTAAACCTTCTGAGAATAAAAACAGCTGGATTTTGTTAAGTTAATTACACAGGGGAAATTATGATGTACTGGGAACTCCTCAGAAGAATCTGATTTGTCTTGAGGGGAGAGAGATAAAAGCTCATTTAGGAACGACATGAACGTGCTGCGTAGGTAGCAGTTTATCAGTAAAGATCTCCACTGAGATTACGAAAAGCAGTAGCTTAATAAATTAAGTACTTCCTGGTATGGATACTTTACTGGTAACTCCCCAAAAGAATCTGGATTGTGGTGAGAGAACAGAGAAAAAAGCTCATTTAGGAACGACATGAACATGCTGCGTAGGTAGCTGTTTATTAGTAAATATCTCCACTGAGATTAAGAAAAGCAGTAGCTTAATAAATTAAGTACTTCCTGGTATGGTTACTGTACTGGTAACTGCCCAAAAGAATCTGGATAGTGGTGAGGGAACAGAGAAAAAAGCTCATTTAGGACCTGCACTTACGAAGGGGGTAGGCAGCTGTATATCAGGGAGTATCGCTTCTGAGAATAAAAACAGCTGGAGCTTGTTAAGGTAATTACAGAGGTGAAAGGATAATGTACTAGGAATTCGTCAGAAGAATCTGATTTGTGGTGATGGGAGAGAGATAAAAGCTCATTTATGAAAGAAATGAACATGCTGCATACGTAGCTGTTTATCAGTAAATATCTCCACTGAGATTAAGGACAGCAGTAGCTTAATAAATTAAGTACTTCCTGGTATGGATACTGTACTGGTAACTCCCCAAAAGAATCTGGATTGTAGTGAGGGAACAGAGAAATAAGCTCATTTAGGAACGACATGAACATGCTGCGTAGGTAGCTGTTTATCAGTAAATATCTCCACTGAGATTGAGAAAAGCAGTAGCTTAATAAATTAAGTACTTCCTGGTAGGGTTACTCTACTGGTAACTCCCCAAAAGAATCTGGATTGTGGTGAGGGAACAGAGAAAAAAGCTCATTTAGGACCTGCGCTTACGAAGGGGGTAGGCAGCTGTATATCAGGGAGTATCGCTTCTGAGATTAAAAAAAACTGGAGGTTGTTAAGGTAATTACACAGGGGAAAGGATAATGTACTGATAACTCCTCAGAAGAATCTGATTTGTGGTGAGGGGAGAGAGATAAAAGCTCATTTAGGAACGACATAAACATGTTGCATAGGTAGCTGTTTATCAGTAAAAATCTCCACTGAGATTAAGAAAAGCAGTAGCTTAATACACTAAGTACTTCCTGGTATGGTTATTGTACTGGTCCCCAGAAGAATCTGGATTGTGGTGAGGGAAGAGAAAAAAGCTCATTTAGGACCGGCACTTATGAAGGGGGTAGGCAGCTGTATATCAGGGCGTAAACCTTCTACGAATAAGAACAGCTGGAGCTTGTTAAGGTAATTACACAGGGGAAAGGATAATGTACTGGGAACTCCTCAGAAGAATCTGATTTGTGGTGAGGGGAGAGAGATAAAAGCTCATTTAGGAACAACATGAACATGCAGCAAACGTAGCTGTTTATCAGTAAATATCTCCACTGAGATTAAGAAAAGCAGTAGCGTAATAAATTAAGTACTTCCTGGTATGGATACTGTACTGGTAACTCCCCAAAAGAATCTGGATTGTGGTGAGGGAACAGAGAAAAAAGCTCATTTACGACCTGCACTTACGAAGGGGGTAGGCAGCTGTATATCAGGGAGTAAAACTTCTGAGAATAAAAACAGCTGGAGCTTGTTAAGGTAATTACACAGGGGAAAGGATAATGTACTGGGAACTCCACAGAAGAATCTGATTTGTCGTGAGGGGAGAGAGATAAAAGCTCATTTAGGAACGATATGAACATGCTGGGTAGGTAGCTGTTTATCAGTAGATATCTCCACTGAGATTAAGAAAAGCAGTAGCTTAATAAATTAAGTACTTCCTGGTATGGATACTGTACTGGTAACTCCCCAAAAGAATCTGGATTGTGGTGAGGGAACAGAGAAAAAAGCTCATTTATGAACGACATGAACATGCTGCGTAGGTAGCTGTTTATCAGTAAATATCTCCACTGAGATTAAGAATAGCAATAGCTTAATAAATTAAGCACTTCCTGGTATGGTTACTGTACTGTAACTCCCCAAAAGAATCTGGATTGTGGTGAGGGAACAGAGAAAAAAGCTCATTTAAGACCTGCTCTTACGAAGGGGGTAGGCACCTGTTTATCAGGGAGTAAACCTTCTGAGAATAAAAACAGCTAGAGCTTGTTAAGATAATCACACAGGGGAAAGGATAATGTACTGGGAACTCCTCAGAAGAATCTGATTTGTGGTGAGGGGAGACAGATAAAAGCTCATTTAGGAACGACATGAACATGCTGCGAAGGTAGCTGTTTGTCAGTAAATAAATCCACTGAGATTAAGAAAAGCAGTAGCTTAATAAATTAAGTACTTCCTGGTATGGTTACTGTACTGGTAACTTCCCAAAAGAATCTGGATTGTGGTGAGGGAACAGAGAAAAAAGCTCATTTAGGCCTTGCACTTAAGAAAGGGGTAGGCAAGGGGCTGGGGATATAGCCTAGCGGCAAGAGTGCCTGCCTCAGATACACGAGGCCCTAGGTTCGATTCCCCAGCACCACATATACAGAAAACGGCCAGAAGCGGCGCTGTGGCTCAAGTGGCAGAGTGCTAGCCTTGAGCGGGAAGAAGCCATGGACAGTGCTCAGGCCCTGAGTCCAAGGCCCAGGACTGGCCAAAAAAAAAAAAAAAAAAAAAAGAAAGGGGTAGGCAGCTGTTTATCAGGGAGTGAACCTTCTGAGAATAAAAACAGCTGGAGCTTGTTAAGGTAATTACACAGGGGAAAGGATAATGTACTGGGAACTCCTCAGAAGAATCTGATTTGTGCTGAGGGGAGAGAGATAAAAGCTCATTTAGGAACGACATGAACATGCTGCAAACGTAGCTGTTTATCAGTAAATATCTCCACTGAGATTAAGAAAAGCAGAAGCGTAATAAATTAAGTACTTCCTGGTAGGGATACTGTACTGGTAACTCCCCAAAAGAATCTGGATTGTGGTGAGGGAACAGAGAAAAAAGCTCATTTAGGACCTGCATTTACGAAGGGGTAGGCGGCTGTATATCAGGGAGTAAACCTAGTGAAAATAAAAACAGCTGTAGCTTGTTAAGGTAATTACACAGGGGAAAGGATAATGTGCTGGGAACTCCACAGAAGAATCTCATTTGTCGTGAGGGGAGAGAGAAAAACGCTCATTTAGGAACGACATGAACATGGTGGGCAGGTAGCTGTTTATCAGTAGATATCTCCACTGAGATTAAGAAAAGCAGTAGCTTAATAAATTAAGTACTTCCTGGTATGGATACTGTACTGGTAACTCCCCAAATGAATCTGGATTGTGGTGAGGGAACAGAGAAAAAAGCTCATTTAGGAACGAGAGGAACATGCTGCAAACGTAGCTGTTTATCAGTAAATATCTCCACTGAGATTAATAAAAGCAGTAGTGTAATAAATTAAGTACTTCCTGGTATGGATACTGTACTGGTAACGCCCCAAAAGAATCTGGAGTGTGGTGAGGGAACAGAGAAAAAAGCTCATTTAGGACCTGCACTTACGAAACGGTAGGCAGCTGTATATCAGGGAGTAAAACTTCTGAGAATAAAAACAGCTGGAGCTTGTTATGGTAATTACACAGGGGAAAGGATAATGTATTGGCAACTCTACAGAAGAATCTGATTGTCGTGAGGGGAGAGAGATAAAAGCTCATTTAGGAACGATATGAACATGCTGGGTAGGTAGCTGTTTATCAGTAGATATCTCCACTGAGATTAAGAAAAGCAGTAGCTTAATAAATTAAGTACTTCCTGGTATGTTTACTGTACTGGTAACTCCCCAAAAGAATCTGGATTGTGGTGAGGGAACAGAGAAAAAAGCTCATTTAAGACCTGTACTTACGAAGGGGGTAGGCAGCTGTATATCAGGGATTAAACCTTCTGAGAATAAAAACAGCAGGAGCTTGTTAAGGTAATTACACAGGGGAAAGCATAATGTACTGGGAACTCCTCAGAAGAGTCTGATTTGTGGTGAGGGGGGAGAGATAAAAGCTCATTTAGGAACGACATGAAGATGCTGCGTAGGTAGCTGTTTATCAGTAAATATCTCCACTGAGATTAAGAAAAGCAGTAGCTTAATAAATTAAGTACTTCCTGATATGGTTACTGTACTGGTAACTCCCCAAGAGAATCTGGATTGTGGTGAGGGAACAGAGAAAAAAGCTCCTTTAGGACCTGCACTTATGAAGGGGCTAGGCAGCTGTATATCAGGGAGTAAACATTCTGAGAATAAAAACATCTGGAGCTTGTGAAGGTAATTACACAGGGGAAAGGATAATGTACTGGGAACTCCTCAGAAGAATCTGATTTGTGGTGACGGGAGAGAGATAAAAGCTCATTTAGGAACGACATGAACATGCTGCGTACCTAGCTGTTTATCAGTAAATATCACCACTGAGATTAAGAAAAGCAGTAGCTTAATAAATTAAGTACTTCCTGGTATGGTTACTGTACTGGTAACTCCCCAAAAGAATCTGGATTTTGGTGAGGGAACAGAGAAAAAAGCTCATTTAGGACTTGCACTTAAGAAAGGGGTAGGCAGCTGTATATCAGGGAGTAAACCTTCTGAGAATAAAAACAGCTGGAGCTTATTAAGGTAATTACACAGGGGAAAGGATAATGTACTGGGAACTCCTCAGAAGAATCTGATTTGTGGTGAGGGGAGAGAGATAAAAGCTCATTTAGGAACGATATGAACATGATTCAAATGTAGCTGTTTATCAGTAAATATCTCCACTGAGATTAAGAAAAGCAGAATCGTAATAAATTAAGTACTTCCGGGTATGGATACTGTACTGGTAACTCCCCAAAAGAATCTGGATTGTGGTGAGGGAACAGAGAAAAAAGCTCATTTAGGACCTGCACTTACGAAGGGGTAGGCGGCTGTATATCAGGGAGTAAACCTAGTGAAAATAAAAACAGCTGGAGCTTGTTAAGGTAATTACACAGGGGAAAGGATAATGTGCTGGGAACTCCACAGAAGAATCTCATTTGTCGTGAGGGGAGAGAGATAAAAGCTCATTTAAGAACGACATGAACATGGTGGGTAGGTAGCTGTTTATCAGTAGATATCTCCACTGAGATTAAGAAAAGCAGTAGCTTAATAAATTAAGTACTTCATGGTATGGATACTGTACTGGTAACTCCCCAAAAGAATCTGGATTGTGGTGAGGGAACAGAGAAAAAAGCTCATTTAGGAACGACATGGACATGCTGCATAGGTAGCTGTTTATCAGTAAATATCTCCACTGAGATTAAGAAAAGCAGTAGCGTAATAAATTAAGTACTTTCTGGTATGGATACTGTACTTGTAACTCCCCAAAAGAATCTAGAGTGTGGTGAGGGAACAGAGAAAAAAGCTCATTTAGGACCTGCACTTACGAAACGGTAGGCAGCTGTATATCAGGGAGTAAACCTTCTGAGAATAAAAACAGCAGGAGCTTGTTAAGGTAATTACACAGGGGAAAGGATAATGTACTGGGAACTCCTCAGAAGAGTCTGATTTGTGTTGAGGGGGGAGAGATAAAAGCTCATTTAGGAACGACATGAAGATGCTGCGTAGGTAGCTGTTTATCACTAAATATCTCCACTGAGATTAAGAAAAGCAGTAGCTTAATAAATTAAGTACTTCCTGATATGGTTACTGTACTGGTAACTCCCCAAGAGAATCTGGATTGTGGTGAGGGAACAGAGAAAAAGCTCCTTTAGGACCTGCACTTACGAAGGGGCTAGGCAGCTGTATATCAGGGAGTAAACATTCTGAGAATAAAAACAGCTGGAGCTTGTGAAGGTAATTACACAGGGGAAAGGATAATGTACTGGGAACTCCTCAGAAGAATCTGATTTGTGGTGACGGGAGAGAGATAAAAGCTCATTTACGAACGACATGAACATGCTGCGTACCTAGCTGTTTATCAGTAAATATCACCACTGAGATTAAGAAAAGCAGTAGCTTAATAAATTAAGTACTTCCTGGTATGGTTACTGTACTGGTAACTCCCCAAAAGAATCTGGATTGTGGTGAGGAAACAGAGAAAAAAGCTCATTTAGGAACGACATGAACATGCTGCTTAGGTAGCTGTTTATCAGATAATATCTCCACTGAGATTAAGAAAAGCAGTAGCTTAATAAATTAAGTACTTCCTGGTATGGTTACTGTACTGGTAACTCCCCAAAAGAATCTGGATTTTGGTGAGGGAACAGAGAAAAAAGCTCATTTAGGACTTGCACTTAAGAAAGGGGTAGGCAGCTGTATATCAGGGAGTAAACCTTCTGAGAATAAAAACAGCTGGAGCTTGTTAAGGTAATTACACAGGGGAAAGGATAATGTACTGGGAACTCCTCAGAAGAATCTGATTTGTGATGAGGGGAGAGAGATAAAAGCTCATTTAGGAACGACATGAACATGCTGCATAGGTAGCTGTTTATCAGTAGATATCTCCACTGAGATTAAGAAAAGCAGTAGCTTAATTAATTAAGTACTTCCTGGTATGGATACTGTACTGGTAACTCCCCAAAAGAATCTGGATTGTGGTGAGGGAACAGAGAAAAAAGCTCATTTAGGAACGACATGAACATGCTGCTTAGGTACCTGTTTATCAGTAAATATCAACACTGAGATTTAGAAAAGCAGTAGCGTAATAAATTAAGTACTTCCTGGTATGGATCATGTACTGGTAACTCCCAAAAAGAATCTGGAGTGTGGTGAGGGAACAGAGAAAAAAGCTCATTTAGGACCTGTACTTACGAAACGGTAGGCAGCTGTATATCAGGGAGTAAAACTTCCGAGAATAAAAACAGCTGGAGCTTGTTAAGGTAATTACACAGGGGAAAGGATCATGTACTTGGGACTCCTCAGAAGAATCTGATTTGTGGTGAGGGGAGAGAGATAAAAGCTCATTTAGGAACGACATGAACATGCTGCGTAGGTAGCTGTTTATCAGTAAATATCTCCACTGAGATTAAGAAAAGCAGTAGCTTAATAAATTAAGTACTTCCTGGTATGGATACTGTACTGGTAACTCCCCAAAAGAATCTGGATTGTGGTGAGGGAACAGAGAAAAAAGCTCATGTAGGAACGACATGAACATGCTGCGTAGGTAGCTGTTTATCAGTAAATATCTCCACTGAGATTAAGAAAAGCAGTAGCTTAATAAACTAAGTACTTCCAGGTATGGTTACTGTACTGGTAACGCCCCAAAAGAATCTAGATTGTGGTGAGGGAACAGAGAAAAAATCTCATTTAGGATCGGCACTTACGAAGGGGGTAGGCACCTGTATTTCAGGGAATAAACCTTCTGAGAATAAAAACAGCTGGAGCTTGTTAAGGTAATTACACAGGGGAAAGGATAATGTACTGGGAACTCCTCAGAAGAATCTGATTTGTGGTGAGGGGAGAGAGATAAAAGCTCATTTAGGAACGACATGAACATGCTGCAAACGTAGCTGTTTATCAGTAAATATCTCCACTGAGATTAAGAAGAGCAGTAGCTTAATAAATTAAGTACTTCCTGGTATGGATACTGTACTGGTAACTCCCCAAAAGAATCTGGATTGTGGTGAGGGAACAGAGAAAAAAGCTCATTTAGGAACGACATGAACATGCTGCTTAGGTAGCTGTTTATCAGTAAATATCTCCACTGAGATTAAGAAAAGTAGTAGCTAAATAAACTAAGTACTTCCTGGTATGGTTACTCTACTGGTAACTCCCCAAAATAATCTGGATTGTGGTGAGGGAACAGAGAAAAAAGCTCATTTATGACCTGCTCTTACGAAGGGGGTAGGCACCTGTTTATCAGGGAGTAAACCTTCTGAGAATAAAAACAGCTGGAGCTTGTTAAGGTAATTACACAGGGGAAAGGATAATGTACTGGGAACTCCTCAGAAGAATCTG
Organism: Perognathus longimembris pacificus; assembly: GCF_023159225.1. Taxonomy (NCBI): domain Eukaryota; kingdom Metazoa; phylum Chordata; class Mammalia; order Rodentia; family Heteromyidae; genus Perognathus; species Perognathus longimembris. Next base: position 2,781 of record NW_025956051.1, on the reverse strand, counting down.
ATTTGTGGTGAGGGGAGAGAGATAAAAGCTCATTTAAGAACGACATGAACATGCTGCGTATGTAGCTGTTTATCAGTAAATATCTCCACTGAGATTAAGAAAAGCAGTACCTTAATAAATTAAGTACTTCCTGGTATGGTTACTGTACTGGTAACTAACCAAAAGAATCTGGATTATGGTGAGGGAACAGAGAAAAAAGCTTATTTAGGACCGGCACTTACGAAGGGGGTAGGCAGCTGTATATCCGGGAGTAAAACTTCTGAGAATAAAAACAGCTGGAGCTTATTAAGGTAATTACACAGGGGAAAGGATAATGTACTGGGAACTCCTCAGAAGAATCTGATTTGTGGTGAGGGGAGACAGATAAAAGCTCATTTTGGAACGACATGAACATGCTGCGAAGGTAGCTGTTTGTCAGTAAATAAATCCACTGAGATTAAGAAAAGCAGTAGCTTAATAAATTAAGTACTTCCTGGTATGGTTACTGTACTGGTAACTCCCCAAAAGAATCTGGATTGTGGTGAGGGAACAGAGTAAAAAGCTCATTTAGGACCTGCAATTTTGAAGGGGGTAGGCTGGTGTATATCACGGAGTTAACCTTCGGACAATAAAAACAGCTGGAGCTTGTTAAGGTAATTACACAGGGGAAAGGATAATGTACTGGGAACTCCTCAGAAGAATCTGATTTGTGGTGAGGGGAGCGAGATAAAAGCTCATTTAGGAACGACATGAACATGCTGCATACGTAGCTGTTTATCAGTAAATATCTCCACTGAGATTAAGAAAAGCAGTAGCTTAATAAATTAAGTACTTCCTGGTATGTTTACTGTACTGGTAACTCCCCAAAAGAATCAGGATTGTGGTGAGGGAACAGAGAAAAAAGCTCATTTAGGACCTGCACTTACGAAGGGGCTAGGCAGCTGTATATCAGGGAGTAAACATTCTGAGAATAAAAACAGCTGGAGCTTGTTAAGGTAATTACACAGGGGAAAGGAAAATGTACTGGGAACAACTCAGAAGAATCTGATTTGTGATGAGGGGAGAGAGATAAAAGCTCATTTAGGAACGACATGATCATGCTGCGTAGGTAGCTGTTTATCAGTAAATATCTCCATTGAGATTAAGAAAAGCAGTAGCTTAATAAATTAAGTCCTTCTGGTATGGATACTCTAATGGTAACTCCCCAAAAGAATCTGGATTGTGGTGAGGAAACAGAGAAAAAAGCTCATTTAGGAACGACATGAACGTGCTGCGTAGGTAGCAGTTTATCAGTAAAGATCTCCACTGAGATTACGAAAAGCAGTAGCTTAATAAATTAAGTACTTCCTGGTATGGATACTTTACTGGTAACTCCCCAAAAGAATCTGGATTGTGGTGAGAGAACAGAGAAAAAAGCTCATTTAGGAACGACATGAACATGCTGCGTAGGTAGCTGTTTATTAGTAAATATCTCCACTGAGATTAAGAAAAGCAGTAGCTTAATAAATTAAGTACTTCCTGGTATGGTTACTGTACTGGTAACTGCCCAAAAGAATCTGGATAGTGGTGAGGGAACAGAGAAAAAAGCTCATTTAGGACCTGCACTTACGAAGGGGGTAGGCAGCTGTATATCAGGGAGTATCGCTTCTGAGAATAAAAACAGCTGGAGCTTGTTAAGGTAATTACAGAGGTGAAAGGATAATGTACTAGGAATTCGTCAGAAGAATCTGATTTGTGGTGATGGGAGAGAGATAAAAGCTCATTTATGAAAGAAATGAACATGCTGCATACGTAGCTGTTTATCAGTAAATATCTCCACTGAGATTAAGGACAGCAGTAGCTTAATAAATTAAGTACTTCCTGGTATGGATACTGTACTGGTAACTCCCAAAAGAATCTGGATTGTAGTGAGGGAACAGAGAAATAAGCTCATTTTTAGGAACGACATGAACATGCTGCGTAGGTAGCTGTTTATCAGTAAATATCTCCACTGAGATTGAGAAAAGCAGTAGCTTAATAAATTAAGTACTTCCTGGTAGGGTTACTCTACTGGTAACTCCCCAAAAGAATCTGGATTGTGGTGAGGGGAACAGAGAAAAAAGCTCATTTAGGACCTGCGCTTACGAAGGGGGTAGGCAGCTGTATATCAGGGAGTATCGCTTCTGAGATTAAAAAAAACTGGAGGTTGTTAAGGTAATTACACAGGGGAAAGGATAATGTACTGATAACTCCTCAGAAGAATCTGATTTGTGGTGAGGGGAGAGAGATAAAAGCTCATTTAGGAACGACATAAACATGTTGCATAGGTAGCTGTTTATCAGTAAAAATCTCCACTGAGATTAAGAAAAGCAGTAGCTTAATACACTAAGTACTTCCTGGTATGGTTATTGTACTGGTCCCCAGAAGAATCTGGATTGTGGTGAGGGAAGAGAAAAAAGCTCATTTAGGACCGGCACTTATGAAGGGGGTAGGCAGCTGTATATCAGGGCGTAAACCTTCTACGAATAAGAACAGCTGGAGCTTGTTAAGGTAATTACACAGGGGAAAGGATAATGTACTGGGAACTCCTCAGAAGAATCTGATTTGTGGTGAGGGGAGAGAGATAAAAGCTCATTTAGGAACAACATGAACATGCAGCAAACGTAGCTGTTTATCAGTAAATATCTCCACTGAGATTAAGAAAAGCAGTAGCGTAATAAATTAAGTACTTCCTGGTATGGATACTGTACTGGTAACTCCCCAAAAGAATCTGGATTGTGGTGAGGGAACAGAGAAAAAAGCTCATTTACGACCTGCACTTAC